>NW_027285019.1:155000-185000 GCF_040894005.1 Engystomops pustulosus | reverse complement strand
GTCTTGAACTAAGGTATTCTCTCGCTGGCTAAGAGAGCGTCGGAGCGGACCTCTGCGCGCCGCCGGCGGCGCCCCCCCCCCCCCCCCCCCCCCACCTTCTCTAATAAACCTCGAGGGGTGCATTACTCGTCGGTGGGCTTAATTTTCGGGGGTGGGCTTAATTTTCGGGGGCGGGCTTAATGCTCGGGGGGCGGGCTTAATGCTCGGGGGGCGGGCTTAAGTCTGGTGGGTTGTCGGAAGGTGCCCAGACGGCAGTGGAGCTGCCTGATGGAGGAGCAGGGGGCTTCGCTGCGTGTAGCCGTGTAGCGAGCGCAGTAGTGGCCGGTGAAGGGGGCGCGCGTGTGCCGGCATGCCCCGAGAGCGAGAGCCGGAGAGAGCAGTGTGCCTCCGTCATTGGCGAGAGCCAGCAGGCCCGCGGGCAGCACACAAAGCATAAAGTCATGGATCATTGGGCAAGGGCGGCGAGTGATGCAGAGCATACATAGAGTGCCGTGCAGTGGCAGACATAAGCCGCGTAGAACGTAGGCGCGGAGCAGAGGCCGGAGGATGTCAGAGAGTGTGGCCGGCGAGGGGTGCACCTCTGCGGGCATGCCTCCGACGTCTAGCCCCCGTTGGTCACGGGGGTTCAGCCAAGCACGCGCCGCCGGCCCCGCAGAGCTGGTTCTCGCCTGGAGTGCGAGCCTTGCCCCGTGCATGGACTTCCGAAGTGATGACGTCAGCGGGAGCAGCCGCTCGGCCGTATCCGGCGGCATGTCACTGTTCCCCGGCCAGACTTGGCGGCAAGTCCCGGGGACGAACAAGCCCATGGAAGTAGGGGCTCAGCGGGAGCAGCCAGTTGGCCTATCCGGCCACATGTCACTGTCCCCCGGCCAGACTTGGCGGCAAGTCCCGGGGAGGAACAAGCCCATGGAAGTAGGAGCTCCGACTTCCAAAGTGATGACGTCAGCGGGAGCAGCCGCTCGGCCGTATCCGGCGGCATGTCACTGTTCCCCGGCCAGACTTGGCGGCAAGTCCCGGGGACGAACAAGCCCATGGAAGTAGGGGCTCAGCGGGAGCAGCCAGTTGGCCTATCCGGCCACATGTCACTGTCCCCCGGCCAGACTTGGCGGCAAGTCCCGGGGAGGAACAAGCCCATGGAAGTAGGAGCTCCGACTTCCAAAGTGATGACGTCAGCGGGAGCAGCCGCTCGGCCGTATCCGGCGGCATGTCACTGTTCCCCGGCCAGACTTGGCGGCAAGTCCCGGGGACGAACAAGCCCATGGAAGTAGGGGCTCAGCGGGAGCAGCCAGTTGGCCTATCCGGCCACATGTCACTGTCCCCCGGCCAGACTTGGCGGCAAGTCCCGGGGAGGAACAAGCCCATGGAAGTAGGAGCTCCTACTTCCAAAGTGATGACGTCAGCGGGAGCAGCCGCTCGGCCGTATCCGGAAGCATGTCACTGTTCCCCGGCCAGACTTGGCGGCAAGTCCCGGGGACGAACAAGCCCATGGAAGTAGGGGCTCAGCGGGAGCAGCCAGTTGGCCTATCCGGCCACATGTCACTGTCCCCCGGCCAGACTTGGCGGCAAGTCCCGGGGAGGAACAAGCCCATGGAAGTAGGAGCTCCTACTTCCAAAGCGATGACGTCAGCGGGAGCAGCCGCTCGGCCGTATCCGGCCGCATGTCACTGTTCCCCGGCCAGACTTGGCTGTAGGTCCCGGAGAGGAATAATGCCCATGGAAGTAAGAGCTCCTACCTCCAAAGGGGCAAGTCAGCGGGAGAAGCCACTTGGCCTATCCGGCCACATGTCACTGTCCCCCGGCCAAGCTTGGCTGTAGGTCCCGGGGAGGAATAATGCCCATGGAAGTAGGAGCTCCTACTTCCAAAGGGGCAAGTCAGCGGAAGAAGCCACTAGTTCTATCCGGCCAAGAGTCACTGTTCCCCGGCCTTACTTGGCAGTAGGTCCCGGGGAGGAATAATGCCCATGGAAGTAGGAGCTCCTACTTCCAAAGGGGCAAGTCAGCGGGAGAAGCCACTTGGCCTATCCGGCCAAGAGTCACTGTTCCCCGGCCACTCTTGGCAGTAGGTCCCGGGGAGGAATAATGCCCATGGAAGTAGGAGCTCCTACTTCCAAAGGGGCAAGTCAGCGGGAGAAGCCACTTGGCCTATCCGGCCAAGACACACTGTTCCCCGGCCACACTTGGCAATAGGTCCCGGGGAGGAATAATGCCCATGGAAGTAGGAGCTCCTACTTCCAAAGGGGCAAGTCAGCGGGAGAAGCCACTAGTTCTATCCGGCCAAGAGTCACTGTTCCCCGGCTACACTTGGCAGTAGGTCCCGGGGAGGAATAATGCCCATGGAAGTAGGAGCTACTACCTCCAAAGGGTGAAGACACTTGGCTCTAAGTCCCCGAGAGGTATACTGCCCATGGGAGTAAGAGCTCCTACTTCCAAAGGGGCAAGTCAGCGGGAGAAGCCACTTGGCCTACCCGGCCAAGAGTCACTGTTCCCCGGCCACACTTGGCAGTAGGTCCCGGGGAGGAATAATGCCCATGGAAGTAGGAGCTCCTACTTCCAAAGGGGCAAGTCAGCGGGAGAAGCCACTTGGCCTACCCGGCCAAGAGTCACTGTTCCCCGGCCACACTTGGCAGTAGGTCCTGGGGAGGAATAATGCCCATGGAAGTAGGAGCTCCTACTTCCAAAGGGGCAAGTCAGCGGGAGAAGCCACTTGGCCTATCCGGCCACATGTCACTGTCCCCCGGCCACACTTGGCTGTAGGTCCCGGGGAGGAATAATGCCCATGGAAGTAGGAGCTCCTACTTCCAAAGGGGCAAGTCAGCGGAAGAAGCCACTAGTTCTATCCGGCCAAGAGTCACTGTTCCCCGGCCTTACTTGGCAGTAGGTCCCGGGGAGGAATAATGCCCATGGAAGTAGGAGCTCCTACTTCCAAAGGGGCAAGTCAGCGGGAGAAGCCACTTGGCCTATCCGGCCAAGAGTCACTGTTCCCCGGCCACACTTGGCAATAGGTCCCGGGGTGGAATAATGCCCATGGAAGTAGGAGCTCCTACTTCCAAAGGGGCAAGTCAGCGGGAGCAGCCACTTGGCCTATCCGGCCAAGTGTCACTGTTCCCCGGCCACACTTGGCTGTAGGTCCCGGAGAGGAATAATGCCCATGGAAGTAAGAGCTCCTACCTCCAAAGGGTGAAGACACTTGGCTCTAAGTCCCCGAGAGGTATACTGCCCATGGAAGTGAGAGCTCCTACTTCCAAAGGGGCAAGTCAGCGGGAGAAGCCACTTGGCCTATCCGGCCAAGAGTCACTGTCCCCCGGCCACACTTGGCAGTAGGTCCCGGGGAGGAATAATGCCCATGGAAGTAAGAGCTCCTACTTCCAAAGGGGCAAGTCAGCGGGAGAAGCCACTTGGCCTATCCGGCCACATGTCACTGTCCCCCGGCCACACTTGGCAGTAGGTCCCGGGGAGGAATAATGCCCATGGAAGTAAGAGCTCCTACTTCCAAAGGGGCAAGTCAGCGGGAGCAGCCACTTGGCCTATCCGGCCAAGAGTCACTGTTCCCCGGCCACACTTGGCAGTAGGTCCCGGGGAGGAATAATGCCCATGGAAGTAGGAGCTCCTACTTCCAAAGGGGCAAGTCAGCGGGAGCAGCCACTTGGCCTATCCGTCCAAGAGTCACTGTTCCCCGGCCACACTTGGCTGTAGGTCCCGGGGAGGAATAATGCCCATGGAAGTAAGAGCTCCTACTTCCAAAGGGGCAAGTCAGCGGGAGAAGCCACTTGGCCTATCCGGCCACATGTCACTGTCCCCCGGCCACACTTGGCAGTAGGTCCCGGGGAGGAATAATGCCCATGGAAGTAGGAGCTACTACCTCCAAAGGGTGAAGACACTTGGCTCTAAGTCCTCGAGAGGTATACTGCCCATGGAAGTAAGAGCTCCTACTTCCATAGGGGCAAGTCAGCGGGAGAAGCCACTTGGCCTATCCGGCCACATGTCACTGTCCCCCGGCCAAGCTTGGCTGTAGGTCCCGGGGAGGAATAATGCCCATGGAAGTAGGAGCTCCTACTTCCAAAGGGGCAAGTCAGCGGAAGAAGCCACTAGTTCTATCCGGCCAAGAGTCACTGTTCCCCGGCCACACTTGGCAGTAGGTCCCGGGGAGGAATAATGCCCATGGAAGTAGGAGCTCCTACTTCCAAAGGGGCAAGTCAGCGGGAGAAGCCACTTGGCCTACCCAGGCAAGAGTCACTGTTCCCCGGCCACACTTGGCAGTAGGTCCCGGGGAGGAATAATGCCCATGGAAGTAGGAGCTCCTACTTCCAAAGGGGCAAGTCAGCGGGAGAAGCCACTTGGCCTATCCGGCCAAGAGTCACTATTCCCCGGCCACACTTGGCAGTAGGTCCCGGGGAGGAATAATGACCATGGAAGTAAGAGCTCCTACTTCCAAAGGGGCAAGTCAGCGGGAGAAGCCACTTGGCCTATCCGGCCAAGAGTCACTGTTCCCCGGCCACACTTGGCAGTAGGTCCCGGGGAGGAATAATGCCCATGGAAGTAAGAGCTCCTACTTCCATAGGGGCAAGTCAGCGGGAGAAGCCACTTGGCCTATCCGGCCAAGAGTCACTCTTCCCCGGCTACACTTGGCAGTAGGTCCCGGGGAGGAATAATGACCATGGAAGTAAGAGCTCCTACTTCCAAAGGGGCAAGTCAGCGGGAGAAGCCACTTGGCCTATCCGGCCAAGAGTCACTGTTCCCCGGCCACACTTGGCAGTAGGTCCCGGGGAGGAATAATGCCCATGGAAGTAAGAGCTCCTACTTCCAAAGGGGCAAGTCAGCGGGAGAAGCCACTTGGCCTATCCGGCCAAGAGTCACTGTTCCCCGGCCACACTTGGCAGTAGGTCCCGGGGAGGAATAATGCCCATGGAAGTAGGAGCTCCTACTTCCAAAGGGGCAAGTCAGCGGGAGAAGCCACTTGGCCTATCCGGCAAAGAGTCACTGTTCCCCGGCTACACTTGGCAGTAGGTCCCGGGGAGGAATAATGACCATGGAAGTAAGAGCTCCTACTTCCAAAGGGGCAAGTCAGCGGGAGAAGCCACTTGGCCTATCCGGCCAAGAGTCACTGTTCCCCGGCCACACTTGGCAGTAGGTCCCGGGGAGGAATAATGCCCATGGAAGTAAGAGCTCCTACTTCCAAAGGGGCAAGTCAGCGGGAGAAGCCACTTGGCCTATCCGGCCAAGAGTCACTGTTCCCCGGCCACACTTGGCAGTAGGTCCCGGGGAGGAATAATGCCCATGGAAGTAGGAGCTCCTACTTCCAAAGGGGCAAGTCAGCGGGAGAAGCCACTTGGCCTATCCGGCCAGGAGTCACTGTTCCCCGGCCACTCTTGGCTGTAGGTCCCGGGGAGGAATAATGCCCATGGAAGTAAGAGCTCCTACTTCCAAAGGGGCAAGTCAGCGGGAGAAGCCACTTGGCCTATCCGGCCACATGTCACTGTCCCCCGGCCACACTTGGCAGTAGGTCCCGGGGAGGAATAATGCCCATGGAAGTAGGAGCTACTACCTCCAAAGGGTGAAGACACTTGGCTCTAAGTCCTCGAGAGGTATACTGCCCATGGAAGTAAGAGCTCCTACTTCCATAGGGGCAAGTCAGCGGGAGAAGCCACTTGGCCTATCCGGCCACATGTCACTGTCCCCCGGCCAAGCTTGGCTGTAGGTCCCGGGGAGGAATAATGCCCATGGAAGTAGGAGCTCCTACTTCCAAAGGGGCAAGTCAGCGGAAGAAGCCACTAGTTCTATCCGGCCAAGAGTCACTGTTCCCCGGCCACACTTGGCAGTAGGTCCCGGGGAGGAATAATGCCCATGGAAGTAGGAGCTCCTACTTCCAAAGGGGCAAGTCAGCGGGAGAAGCCACTTGGCCTACCCAGGCAAGAGTCACTGTTCCCCGGCCACACTTGGCAGTAGGTCCCGGGGAGGAATAATGCCCATGGAAGTAGGAGCTCCTACTTCCAAAGGGGCAAGTCAGCGGGAGAAGCCACTTGGCCTATCCGGCCAAGAGTCACTGTTCCCCGGCCACACTTGGCAGTAGGTCCCGGGGAGGAATAATGACCATGGAAGTAAGAGCTCCTACTTCCAAAGGGGCAAGTCAGCGGGAGAAGCCACTTGGCCTATCCGGCCAAGAGTCACTGTTCCCCGGCCACACTTGGCAGTAGGTCCCGGGGAGGAATAATGCCCATGGAAGTAAGAGCTCCTACTTCCATAGGGGCAAGTCAGCGGGAGAAGCCACTTGGCCTATCCGGCCAAGAGTCACTCTTCCCCGGCTACACTTGGCAGTAGGTCCCGGGGAGGAATAATGACCATGGAAGTAAGAGCTCCTACTTCCAAAGGGGCAAGTCAGCGGGAGAAGCCACTTGGCCTACCCGGCCAAGAGTCACTGTTCCCCGGCCACACTTGGCAGTAGGTCCCGGGGAGGAATAATGCCCATGGAAGTAAGAGCTCCTACTTCCAAAGGGGCAAGTCAGCGGGAGAAGCCACTTGGCCTATCCGGCCAAGAGTCACTGTTCCCCGGCCACACTTGGCAGTAGGTCCCGGGGAGGAATAATGCCCATGGAAGTAGGAGCTCCTACTTCCAAAGGGGCAAGTCAGCGGGAGAAGCCACTTGGCCTATCCGGCAAAGAGTCACTGTTCCCCGGCTACACTTGGCAGTAGGTCCCGGGGAGGAATAATGACCATGGAAGTAAGAGCTCCTACTTCCAAAGGGGCAAGTCAGCGGGAGAAGCCACTTGGCCTATCCGGCCAAGAGTCACTGTTCCCCGGCCACACTTGGCAGTAGGTCCCGGGGAGGAATAATGCCCATGGAAGTAAGAGCTCCTACTTCCAAAGGGGCAAGTCAGCGGGAGAAGCCACTTGGCCTATCCGGCCAAGAGTCACTGTTCCCCGGCCACACTTGGCAGTAGGTCCCGGGGAGGAATAATGCCCATGGAAGTAGGAGCTCCTACTTCCAAAGGGGCAAGTCAGCGGGAGAAGCCACTTGGCCTATCCGGCCAGGAGTCACTGTTCCCCGGCCACTCTTGGCTGTAGGTCCCGGGGAGGAATAATGCCCATGGAAGTAGGAGCTACTACCTCCAAAGGGGCAAGTCAGCGGGAGAAGCCACTTGGCCTATCCGGCCAAGAGTCACTGTTCCCCGGCCACACTTGGCAGTATGTCCCGGGGAGGAATAATGCCCATGGAAGTAGGAGCTACTACCTCCAAAGGGTGAAGACACTTGGCTCTAAGTCCCCGAGAGGTATACTGCCCATGGAAGTAAGAGCTCCTACTTCCATAGGGGCAAGTCAGCGGGAGAAGCCACTTGGCCTAACCGGCCAAGAGTCACTGTTCCCCGGCCACACTTGGCCGTAGGTCCCGGGGAGGAATAATGCCCATGGAAGTAGGAGCTCCTACTTCCAAAGGGGCAAGTCAGCGGGAGAAGCCACTCGGCCTATCCGGCCAAGAGTCACTGTTCCCCGGCCACACTTGGCAGTAGGTCCCGGGGAGGAATAATGCCCATGGAAGTAGGAGCTACTACTTCCAAAGGGGCAAGTCAGCGGGAGAAGCCACTTGGCCTATCCGGCCACATGTCACTGTTCCCCGGCCACACTTGGCAGTAGGTCCCGGGGAGGAATAATGCCCATGGAAGTAGGAGCTCCTACTTCCAAAGGGGCAAGTCAGCGGGAGAAGCCACTTGGCCTATCCGGCCAAGAGTCACTGTTCCCCGGCCACACTTGGCAGTAGGTCCCGGGGAGGAATAATGCCCATGGAAGTAGGAGCTCCTACTTCCAAAGGGGCAAGTCAGCGGGAGAAGCCACTAGTTCTATCCGGCCAAGAGTCACTGTTCCCCGGCCACACTTGGCAGTAGGTCCCGGGGAGGAATAATGCCCATGGAAGTAGGAGCTCACTTGGCTCTAAGTCTTCGAGAGGTATAATGCCCATGGAAGTAAGAGCTCCTACTTCCAAAGGGGCAAGTCAGCGGGAGAAGCCACTTCGCCTACCCGGCCAAGTGTCACTGTCCCCCGGCCAGACTTGGCGGCAAGTCCCGGGGAGGAATAATGCCCATGGAAGTAGGAGCTCCTACTTCCAAAGGGGCAAGTCAGCGGGAGAAGCCACTTCGCCTACCCGGCCAAGTGTCACTGTCCCCCGGCCAGACTTGGCGGCAAGTCCCGGGGAGGAATAATGCCCATGGAAGTAGGAGCTCCTACTTCCAAAGGGGCAAGTCAGCGGGAGAAGCCACTTCGCCTACCCGGCCAAGTGTCACTGTCCCCCGGCCAGACTTGGCGGCAAGTCCCGGGGAGGAATAATGCCCATGGAAGTAGGAGCTCACTTGGCTCTAAGTCTTCGAGAGGTATAATGCCCATGGAAGTAAGAGCTCCTACTTCCAAAGGGGCAAGTCAGCGGGAGAAGCCACTTCGCCTACCCGGCCAAGTGTCACTGTCCCCCGGCCAGACTTGGCGGCAAGTCCCGGGGAGGAATAATGCCCATGGAAGTAGGAGCTCCTACTTCCAAAGGGGCAAGTCAGCGGGAGAAGCCACTTCGCCTACCCGGCCAAGTGTCACTGTCCCCCGGCCAGACTTGGCGGCAAGTCCCGGGGAGGAATAATGCCCATGGAAGTAGGAGCTCCTACTTCCAAAGGGGCAAGTCAGCGGGAGAAGCCACTTCGCCTACCCGGCCAAGTGTCACTGTCCCCCGGCCAGACTTGGCGGCAAGTCCCGGGGAGGAATAATGCCCATGGAAGTAGGAGCTCCTACTTCCAAAGGGGCAAGTCAGCGGGAGAAGCCACTTCGCCTACCCGGCCAAGTGTCACTGTCCCCCGGCCAGACTTGGCGGCAAGTCCCGGGGAGGAATAATGCCCATGGAAGTAGGAGCTCACTTGGCTCTAAGTCTTCGAGAGGTATAATGCCCATGGAAGTAAGAGCTCCTACTTCCAAAGGGGCAAGTCAGCGGGAGAAGCCACTTCGCCTACCCGGCCAAGTGTCACTGTCCCCCGGCCAGACTTGGCGGCAAGTCCCGGGGAGGAATAATGCCCATGGAAGTAGGAGCTCCTACTTCCAAAGGGGCAAGTCAGCGGGAGAAGCCACTTCGCCTACCCGGCCAAGTGTCACTGTCCCCCGGCCAGACTTGGCGGCAAGTCCCGGGGAGGAATAATGCCCATGGAAGTAGGAGCTCCTACTTCCAAAGGGGCAAGTCAGCGGGAGAAGCCACTTCGCCTACCCGGCCAAGTGTCACTGTCCCCCGGCCAGACTTGGCGGCAAGTCCCGGGGAGGAATAATGCCCATGGAAGTAGGAGCTCACTTGGCTCTAAGTCTTCGAGAGGTATAATGCCCATGGAAGTAAGAGCTCCTACTTCCAAAGGGGCAAGTCAGCGGGAGAAGCCACTTCGCCTACCCGGCCAAGTGTCACTGTCCCCCGGCCAGACTTGGCGGCAAGTCCCGGGGAGGAATAATGCCCATGGAAGTAGGAGCTCCTACTTCCAAAGGGGCAAGTCAGCGGGAGAAGCCACTTCGCCTACCCGGCCAAGTGTCACTGTCCCCCGGCCAGACTTGGCGGCAAGTCCCGGGGAGGAATAATGCCCATGGAAGTAGGAGCTCCTACTTCCAAAGGGGCAAGTCAGCGGGAGAAGCCACTTCGCCTACCCGGCCAAGTGTCACTGTCCCCCGGCCAGACTTGGCGGCAAGTCCCGGGGAGGAATAATGCCCATGGAAGTAGGAGCTCACTTGGCTCTAAGTCTTCGAGAGGTATAATGCCCATGGAAGTAAGAGCTCCTACTTCCAAAGGGGCAAGTCAGCGGGAGAAGCCACTTCGCCTACCCGGCCAAGTGTCACTGTCCCCCGGCCAGACTTGGCGGCAAGTCCCGGGGAGGAATAATGCCCCATGGAGCTCGGGCAGACTAGAAGTAACCTCGTCTGCCCGCTGGAGGGCGCCCTTCCCGGAGCGGAGGGGACCCCCTTGGCCACAAAGTGCAAGCCGAGTTTGGAGCTCGAAACCCGGCCACGCTTGGTCGTAGGTCCCGGTGAGGAACATGGCCATGGAAGTCGGAGCTCAAACCTCCAAATTGACCTCAGCGGGAGCACTTGCTGAGGCTGCCCGGGCATGGGTTACTGTTCCCCGGGCACACTTGGTCGTAGGTCCAAGTGTGGAACGTGTCCATGGAAGTTGAAGTGAAGAGAACCGCGAAAGGGAGTTTTTGCGCGAAGCCGCGGCCGAGGAGGGCTCACCGATCCCGGCGTGATTTCTGCCAGGCCCGGTACCCAAACCGAACTCCGCATGGTGGCTGGATCCGCGACCCTGGAACCCTGGGCCGGGAGCCTAGGGGCGAGAGGGGCCCCATGGAGCTCGGGCAGACTAGAAGTACCCTCGTCTGCCCGCTGGAGGGCGCCCTTCCCGGAGCGGAGGGGACCCCCCAAGCGACCAAGTGCAAGCCGAGTTTGGAGCTCGAAACCCGGCCACACTTGGTAGTATGTCCCGGTGAGGAACATGCCCATGGAAGTAAGAGCTCAGCGGGAGCAGCCACTCAGGCTACCCGGGAATGTGTCACTGTCCCCCGGCCAAGACTTGGCGGCAAGTCCCGGGGAGGAATAGTTCCCATGGAAGTAGCTCAGCGGGAGCAGCCACTCAGGCTACCCGGGAATGTGTCACTGTCCCCCGGCCAGACTTGGCGGCAGGTCCCGGGGAGGAATAGTGCTCATGGAAGTAGCTCAGCGGGAGCAGCCACTCAGGCTACCCGGGAATGTGTCACTGTCCCTCGGCCACACTTGGTCGTTGATTCCTGATGAGGAACATGCCCATGGAACTAAAGAGTTCAGCGGGAGCAGCCGCTCAGGCTACCCGGGAATGTGTCACTGTCCCCCGGCCAGACTTGGCGGCAGGTCCCGGGGAGGAACAGTGCCCATGGAAGTCGGAGCTCCAACCTCCAAGTTGACCTCAGCGGGAGCAGCCGCTGAGGCTACCCGGGCATGGGTGACTGTTCCCCGGCCACACTTGGTCGGAGGTCCCGGTGTGGAACATGCCCATGGAAGTTGAAGGGAAGAGAACCGCGAAAGGGAGTTTGGAGGCTTAGCCGCGGCCGAGGAGGTCTCACCGATCCCGGCGTGATTCCAGCCAGGCCCGGTACCCTATACCGAACTCGACAGGGTGGCTGTATCCGGGACCCTGGAACCCTGGGCGGGGAGCCTAGGGGCGAGAGGGGCCCCATGGAGCTCGGGCAGACTAGAAGTACCCTCGTCTGCCCGCTGGAGGGCGCCCTTCCCGGAGCGGAGGGGACCCCCCAAGCGACCAAGTGCAAGCCGAGTTTGGAGCTCGAAACCCGGCCACACTTGGTAGTTGGTCCCGGTGAGGAACATGCCCATGGAAGTAAGAGCTCAGCGGGAGCAGCCACTCAGGCTACCCGGCAATGTGTCACTGTCCCCCGGCCAAGACTTGGCGGCAAGTCCCGGGGAGGAATAGTGCCCATGGAAGTAGCTCAGCGGGAGCAGCTGCTGAGGCTACCCGGGAATGTGTCACTGTCCCCCGGCCAGACTTGGCGGCAGGTCCCGGGGAGGAATAGTGCTCATGGAAGTAGCTCAGCGGGAGCAGCTGCTGAGGCTACCCGGGAATGTGTCACTGTCCCTGGGCCACACTTGGTCGTTGGTTCCTGATGAGGAACATGCCCATGGAAGTAAGAGTTCAGCGGGAGAAGCCGCTCAAGCTACCCGGGAATGTGTCACTGTCCCCCGGCCAGACTTGGCGGCAGGTCCCGGGGAGGAACAGTGCCCATGGAAGTCGGAGCTCCAACCTCCAAGTTGACCTCAGCGGGAGCACTTGCTGAGGCTACCCGGGCATGGGCGACTGTTCCCCGGCCACACTTGGTCGGAGGTCCCGGTGTGGAACATGCCCATGGAAGTTGAAGGGAAGAGAACCGCGAAAGGGAGTTTGGAGGCTGAGCCGCGGCCGAGGAGGTCTCACCGATCCCGGCGTGATTCCAGCCAGGCCCGGTACCCTATACCGAACTCGACAGGGTGGCTGTATCCGGGACCCTGGAACCCTGGGCGGGGAGCCTAGGGGCGAGAGGGGCCCCATGGAGCTCGGGCAGACTAGAAGTACCCTCGTCTGCCCGCTGGAGGGCGCCCTTCCCGGAGCGGAGGGGACCCCCCAAGCGACCAAGTGCAAGCCGAGTTTGGAGCTCGAAACCCGGCCACACTTGGTAGTATGTCCCGGTGAGGAACATGCCCATGGAAGTAAGAGCTCAGCGGGAGCAGCCACTCAGGCTACCCGGCAATGTGTCACTGTCCCCCGGCCAAGACTTGGCGGCAAGTCCCGGGGAGGAATAGTGCCCATGGAAGTAGCTCAGCGGGAGCAGCCGCTCAGGCTACCCGGGAATGTGTCACTGTCCCCCGGCCAGACTTGGCGGCAGGTCCCGGGGAGGAATAGTGCTCATGGAAGTAGCTCAGCGGGAGCAGCTGCTGAAGATACCCGGGAATGTGTCACTGTCCCTGGGCCACACTTGGTCGTTGGTTCCTGATGAGGAACATGCCCATGGAAGTAAGAGTTCAGCGGGAGAAGCCGCTCAGGCTACCCGGGAATGTGTCACTGTCCCCCGGCCAGACTTGGCGGCAGGTCCCGGGGAGGAATAGTGCCCATGGAAGTCGGAGCTCCAACCTCCAAGTTGACCTCAGCGGGAGCACTTGCTGAGGCTACCCGGGCATGGGCGACTGTTCCCCGGCCACACTTGGTCGGAGGTCCCGGTGTGGAACATGCCCATGGAAGTTGAAGGGAAGAGAACCGCGAAAGGGAGTTTGGAGGCTGAGCCGCGGCCGAGGAGGTCTCACCGATCCCGGCGTGATTCCAGCCAGGCCCGGTACCCTATACCGAACTCGGCAGGGTGGCTGTATCCGGGACCCTGGAACCCTGGGCGGGGAGCCTAGGGGCGAGAGGGGCCCCATGGAGCTCGGGCAGACTAGAAGTACCCTCGTCTGCCCGCTGGAGGGCGCCCTTCCCGGAGCGGAGGGGACCCCCAAGCGACCAAGTGCAAGCCGAGTTTGGAGCTCGAAACCCGGCCACACTTGGTAGTATGTCCCGGTGAGGAACATGCCCATGGAAGTAAGAGCTCAGCGGGAGCAGCAGCTCAGGCTACCCGGCAATGTGTCACTGTCCCCCGGCCAAGACTTGGCGGCAAGTCCCGGGGAGGAATAGTGCCCATGGAAGTAGCTCAGCGGGAGCAGCCGCTCAGGCTACCCGGGAATGTGTCACTGTCCCCCGGCCAGACTTGGCGGCAGGTCCCGGGGAGGAATAGTGCTCATGGAAGTAGCTCAGCGGGAGCAGCTGCTGAAGATACCCGGGAATGTGTCACTGTCCCTGGGCCACACTTGGTCGTTGGTTCCTGATGAGGAACATGCCCATGGAAGTAAGAGTTCAGCGGGAGCAGCCGCTCAGGGCTACCCGGGAATGTGTCACTGTCCCCCGGCCAGACTTGGCGGCAGGTCCCGGGGAGGAATAGTGCCCATGGAAGTCGGAGCTCCAACCTCCAAGTTGACCTCAGCGGGAGCAGCCGCTGAGGCTACCCGGGCATGGGTGACTGTTCCCCGGCCACACTTGGTCGGAGGTCCCGGTGTGGAACATGCCCATGGAAGTTGAAGGGAAGAGAACCGCGAAAGGGAGTTTGGAGGCTGAGCCGCGGCCGAGGAGGTCTCACCGATCCCGGCGTGATTCCAGCCAGGCCCGGTACCCTATACCGAACTCGGCAGGGTGGCTTTATCCGGGACCCTGGAACCCTGGGCGGGGAGCCTAGGGGCGAGAGGGGCCCCATGGAGCTCGGGCAGACTAGAAGTACCCTCGTCTGCCCGCTGGAGGGCGCCCTTCCCGGAGCGGAGGGGACCCCCCAAGCGACCAAGTGCAAGCCGAGTTTGGAGCTCGAAACCCGGCCACACTTGGTAGTTGGTCCCGGTGAGGAACATGCCCATGGAAGTAAGAGCTCAGCGGGAGCAGCCACTCAGGCTACCCGGGAATGTGTCACTGTCCCCCGGCCAAGACTTGGCGGCAAGTCCCGGGGAGGAATAGTGCCCATGGAAGTAGCTCAGCGGGAGCAGCCACTCAGGCTACCCGGGAATGTGTCACTGTCCCCCGGCAAGACTTGGCGGCAGGTCCCGGGGAGGAATAGTGCTCATGGAAGTAGCTCAGCGGGAGCAGCTGCTGAGGCTACCCGGGAATGTGTCACTGTCCCTGGGCCACACTTGGTCGTTGGTTCCTGATGAGGAACATGCCCATGGAAGTAAGAGTTCAGCGGGAGCAGCCGCTCAGGGCTACACGGGAATGTGTCACTGTCCCCCGGCCAGACTTGGCGGCAGGTCCCGGGGAGGAATAGTGCCCATGGAAGTCGGAGCTCCAGCCTCCAAGTTGACCTCAGCGGGAGCAGCCGCTGAGGCTACCCGGGCATGGGTGACTGTTCCCCGGCCACACTTGGTCGGAGGTCCCGGTGTGGAACATGCCCATGGAAGTTGAAGGGAAGAGAACCGCGAAAGGGAGTTTGGAGGCTGAGCCGCGGCCGAGGAGGTCTCACCGATCCCGGCGTGATTCCAGCCAGGCCCGGTACCCTATACCGAACTCGACAGGGTGGCTGTATCCGGGACCCTGGAACCCTGGGCGGGGAGCCTAGGGGCGAGAGGGGCCCCATGGAGCTCGGGCAGACTAGAAGTACCCTCGTCTGCCCGCTGGAGGGCGCCCTTCCCGGAGCGGAGGGGACCCCCCAAGCGACCAAGTGCAAGCCGAGTTTGGAGCTCGAAACCCGGCCACACTTGGTAGTTGGTCCCGGTGAGGAACATGCCCATGGAAGTAAGAGCTCAGCGGGAGCAGCCACTCAGGCTACCCGGCAATGTGTCACTGTCCCCCGGCCAAGACTTGGCGGCAAGTCCCGGGGAGGAATAGTGCCCATGGAAGTAGCTCAGCGGGAGCAGCTGCTGAGGCTACCCGGGAATGTGTCACTGTCCCCCGGCCAGACTTGGCGGCAGGTCCCGGGGAGGAATAGTGCTCATGGAAGTAGCTCAGCGGGAGCAGCTGCTGAGGCTACCCGGGAATGTGTCACTGTCCCTGGGCAACACTTGGTCGTTGGTTCCTGATGAGGAACATGCCCATGGAAGTAAGAGTTCAGCGGGAGAAGCCGCTCAAGCTACCCGGGAATGTGTCACTGTCCCCCGGCCAGACTTGGCGGCAGGTCCCGGGGAGGAACAGTGCCCATGGAAGTCGGAGCTCCAACCTCCAAGTTGACCTCAGCGGGAGCACTTGCTGAGGCTACCCGGGCATGGGCGACTGTTCCCCGGCCACACTTGGTCGGAGGTCCCGGTGTGGAACATGCCCATGGAAGTTGAAGGGAAGAGAACCGCGAAAGGGAGTTTGGAGGCTGAGCCGCGGCCGAGGAGGTCTCACCGATCCCGGCGTGATTCCAGCCAGGCCCGGTACCCTATACCGAACTCGGCAGGGTGGCTGTATCCGGGACCCTGGAACCCTGGGCGGGGAGCCTAGGGGCGAGAGGGGCCCCATGGAGCTCGGGCAGACTAGAAGTACCCTCGTCTGCCCGCTGGAGGGCGCCCTTCCCGGAGCGGAGGGGACCCCCCAAGCGACCAAGTGCAAGCCGAGTTTGGAGCTCGAAACCCGGCCACACTTGGTAGTTGGTCCCGGTGAGGAACATGCCCATGGAAGTAAGAGCTCAGCGGGAGCAGCCACTCAGGCTACCCGGCAATGTGTCACTGTCCCCCGGCCAAGACTTGGCGGCAAGTCCCGGGGAGGAATAGTGCCCATGGAAGTAGCTCAGCGGGAGCAGCTGCTGAGGCTACCCGGGAATGTGTCACTGTCCCCCGGCCAGACTTGGCGGCAGGTCCCGGGGAGGAATAGTGCTCATGGAAGTAGCTCAGCGGGAGCAGCTGCTGAGGCTACCCGGGAATGTGTCACTGTCCCTGGGCAACACTTGGTCGTTGGTTCCTGATGAGGAACATGCCCATGGAAGTAAGAGTTCAGCGGGAGAAGCCGCTCAAGCTACCCGGGAATGTGTCACTGTCCCCCGGCCAGACTTGGCGGCAGGTCCCGGGGAGGAACAGTGCCCATGGAAGTCGGAGCTCCAACCTCCAAGTTGACCTCAGCGGGAGCACTTGCTGAGGCTACCCGGGCATGGGCGACTGTTCCCCGGCCACACTTGGTCGGAGGTCCCGGTGTGGAACATGCCCATGGAAGTTGAAAGGAAGAGAACCGCGAAAGGGAGTTTGGAGGCTGAGCCGCGGCCGAGGAGGTCTCACCGATCCCGGCGTGATTCCAGCCAGGCCCGGTACCCTATACCGAACTCGGCAGGGTGGCTGTATCCGGGACCCTGGAACCCTGGGCGGGGAGCCTAGGGGCGAGAGGGGCCCCATGGAGCTCGGGCAGACTAGAAGTACCCTCGTCTGCCCGCTGGAGGGCGCCCTTCCCGGAGCGGAGGGGACCCCCAAGCGACCAAGTGCAAGCCGAGTTTGGAGCTCGAAACCCGGCCACACTTGGTAGTATGTCCCGGTGAGGAACATGCCCATGGAAGTAAGAGCTCAGCGGGAGCAGCCACTCAGGCTACCCGGCAATGTGTCACTGTCCCCCGGCCAAGACTTGGCGGCAAGTCCCGGGGAGGAATAGTGCCCATGGAAGTAGCTCAGCGGGAGCAGCCGCTCAGGCTACCCGGGAATGTGTCACTGTCCCCCGGCCAGACTTGGCGGCAGGTCCCGGGGAGGAATAGTGCTCATGGAAGTAGCTCAGCGGGAGCAGCTGCTGAAGATACCCGGGAATGTGTCACTGTCCCTGGGCCACACTTGGTCGTTGGTTCCTGATGAGGAACATGCCCATGGAAGTAAGAGTTCAGCGGGAGAAGCCGCTCAGGCTACCCGGGAATGTGTCACTGTCCCCCGGCCAGACTTGGCGGCAGGTCCCGGGGAGGAATAGTGCCCATGGAAGTCGGAGCTCCAACCTCCAAGTTGACCTCAGCGGGAGCACTTGCTGAGGCTACCCGGGCATGGGCGACTGTTCCCCGGCCACACTTGGTCGGAGGTCCCGGTGTGGAACATGCCCATGGAAGTTGAAGGGAAGAGAACCGCGAAAGGGAGTTTGGAGGCTGAGCCGCGGCCGAGGAGGTCTCACCGATCCCGGCGTGATTCCAGCCAGGCCCGGTACCCTATACCGAACTCGGCAGGGTGGCTGTATCCGGGACCCTGGAACCCTGGGCGGGGAGCCTAGGGGCGAGAGGGGCCCCATGGAGCTCGGGCAGACTAGAAGTACCCTCGTCTGCCCGCTGGAGGGCGCCCTTCCCGGAGCGGAGGGGACCCCCAAGCGACCAAGTGCAAGCCGAGTTTGGAGCTCGAAACCCGGCCACACTTGGTAGTATGTCCCGGTGAGGAACATGCCCATGGAAGTAAGAGCTCAGCGGGAGCAGCCACTCAGGCTACCCGGGAATGTGTCACTGTCCCCCGGCCAAGACTTGGCGGCAAGTCCCGGGGAGGAATAGTGCCCATGGAAGTAGCTCAGCGGGAGCAGCCGCTCAGGCTACCCGGGAATGTGTCACTGTCCCCCGGCCAGACTTGGCGGCAGGTCCCGGGGAGGAATAGTGCTCATGGAAGTAGCTCAGCGGGAGCAGCCACTCAGGCTACCCGGGAATGTGTCACTGTCCCTGGGCCACACTTGGTCGTTGGTTCCTGATGAGGAACATGCCCATGGAAGTAAGAGTTCAGCGGGAGCAGCCGCTCAGGGCTACCCGGGAATGTGTCACTGTCCCCCGGCCAGACTTGGCGGCAGGTCCCGGGGAGGAATAGTGCCCATGGAAGTCGGAGCTCCAACCTCCAAGTTGACCTCAGCGGGAGCAGCCGCTGAGGCTACCCGGGCATGGGTGACTGTTCCCCGGCCACACTTGGTCGGAGGTCCCGGTGTGGAACATGCCCATGGAAGTTGAAGGGAAGAGAACCGCGAAAGGGAGTTTGGAGGCTGAGCCGCGGCCGAGGAGGTCTCACCGATCCCGGCGTGATTCCAGCCAGGCCCGGTACCCTATACCGAACTCGGCAGGGTGGCTTTATCCGGGACCCTGGAACCCTGGGCGGGGAGCCTAGGGGCGAGAGGGGCCCCATGGAGCTCGGGCAGACTAGAAGTACCCTCGTCTGCCCGCTGGAGGGCGCCCTTCCCGGAGCGGAGGGGACCCCCCAAGCGACCAAGTGCAAGCCGAGTTTGGAGCTCGAAACCCGGCCACACTTGGTAGTTGGTCCCGGTGAGGAACATGCCCATGGAAGTAAGAGCTCAGCGGGAGCAGCCACTCAGGCTACCCGGGAATGTGTCACTGTCCCCCGGCCAAGACTTGGCGGCAAGTCCCGGGGAGGAATAGTGCCCATGGAAGTAGCTCAGCGGGAGCAGCCACTCAGGCTACCCGGGAATGTGTCACTGTCCCTCGGCCACACTTGGTCGTAGGTCCCGGTGAGGAACATGCCCATGGAAGTCGGAGCTCCAACCTCCAACCGGGTGAAGCCTCCGAGAGCTAGCCGGGAATAGGGCGCCAATCCCGGCTACCGCCCTCCAGGCTTGCCCCGGTCGAAAGACCTACGTCCTCGCACCAGCACAAGCGCAAAAATTTTCTAAGTGTGGGAGAACCGAGGACCCGCCCGGTGGCACTCTGCCTCTCGCTGCCGCCCTCCTGGAAGCGTCCTCGGTCACTGTGTGTGCGGCAGATATCAGAGCTCCGGAAAGGTGAAAAAGAACCGGTAAGAGGGCGAATCCGGCAGCTCCCTGCCGGGCGAGGACCACCGCGAGCGGCGGGGACGTCAGACGGGAGACGCGCGGCGGACCTTCCGTCGGAGTGCCTGGGATTTTGACCTCGGAGAAGTTCGAAAAAATTATGCGGTCGGAGCTGTCTGCCCCGGCCGGGGAAGGCTCACCGCCGGCGGCTGCCAACCCCTGGCTTGCCCGCTGGATGCCCTTTCGGAGGCTGCTGAAAAAGAACTGTCAGGCGGGCACCTCTCGGAAGAACCGCAGACCAAAACGACCGGTAAAAATTTTGGGCGATCCGACCCGTAGTGCACCTTCGGCGGCAGAGAAAAGCAACAAAAATACCGGTCAGAGAAGGGGAGTTTTGGTCGACTCTGCCAGGTTTTTGCACTAAGTCAGATCCGTAATGCCAGCGGGACTGAGTCGCTTTTGCGTGCCGTGGTCCTGGAGGCCTGCTCGGACAGAGCGGTCCTTCGGGTCCCGCGGGAAGGGGCATTTCATGTTCCTCTGCGGGAGGTGATCCATTTTCTGCGGGAAATGGCGAGCCCCTTCGGCTACAAGAGTGTGTAGGTCCCGCTCAACAGTCTACGTCCTTAACCATCGGGGACTTTGTAGATTTTGCCCAAAATCGCTCTCCGCAGAACAGAGCGTGAGGTCTCCGCGGCGGAGGCCGGAAAAGGTGCGAGGTGAGCGGCATGGTATGACTGGGCTCGTGCCGCTCACTGCTACCCGGAGCGTGGCGCCCTCCGGGTAAAAGGCTAGCCGGGGCGAGTAGGTGGGTTGACGGGCGCATAAGCCACGCCGTCCCCGCCGTACAAGGTGCCGGTGGCCTGGCGAACCACCGGCGTAAGGCTAGCCAGGGCGGACCGCGGGGCAGAGGGCGCATAAGCCACGCTCTCTCTCCATCCCACCAGCACAAGCGAATTATTTTCAAAGTGTGGGAGAACCGGCTTCCCGACCGGTGGCACTCTGCCTCTCGCTGCCGCCCTCCTGGAAGCGTCCTCGGTCACTCGGAGTACGGCAGATTTAAGAGCTCCGGAATGGTGAAAAAGAACCGGAGAGAGGGCGACTCCGGCTTCTCTCTGCCGGGCGAGGACCACCGCAGGCGGCGGGGACGTCTGACAGGAGACGGCGCTGCGGGCAGGCTTTAAAAGTGCATGGGGTTTTGGCCTCGGCAAAAGTCGAAAAAATTATGCGGTCGGAGCTGTCTGCCCCGGCCGGGGAAGGCTCACCGCCGGCGGCTGCCAACCCCTGGCTTGCCCGCTGGATGCCCTTTCGGAGGCTTCTGAAAAAGAACTGTCAGGCGGGCACCTCTCGGAAGAACCGCAGACCAAAACGACCGGTAAAAATTTTGGGCGATCCGACCCGTAGTGCACCTTCGGCGGCAGAGAAAAGCAACAAAAATACCGGTCAGAGAAGGGGAGTTTTGGTCGACTCTGCCAGGTTTTTGCACTAAGTCAGATCCGTAATGCCAGCGGGACTGAGTCGCTCTTGCGTGCCGTGGTCCTGGAAGCCTGCTCGGACAGAGTGGTCCTTCGGGTCCCGCGGGAAGGGGCATTTCATGTTCCTCTGCGGGAGGTGGTCCATTTTCTGCGGGAAATGGCGAGCCCCATCGGCTACAAGAGTGTGTAGGTCCCGCTCAACAGTCTACGTCCTTAACCATCGGGGACTTTGTAGATTTTGCCCAAAATCGCTCTCCGCAGAACAGAGCGTGAGGTCTCCGCGGCGGAGGCCGGAAAAGGTGCGAGGTGAGCGGCATGGTATGACTGGGCTCGTGCCGCTCACTGCTACCCGGAGCGTGGCGCCCTCCGGGTACAAGGCTAGCCGGGGCGAGTAGGTGGGATGACGGGCGCATAAGCAACGCCGTCCCCGCCGTACAAGGTGCCGGTGGCCTGGCGAACCACCGGCGTAAGGCTAGCCAAGGGCGTACCGCGGGGCAGAGGGCGCATAAGCCACGCTCTCTCTCCATCCCACCAGCACAAGCGAAAAATTTTCAAAGTGTGGGAGAACCGGCTTCCCGACCGGTGGCACTCTGCCTCTCGCTGCCGCCCTCCTGGAAGCGTCCTCGGTCACTCGGAGTACGGCAGATTTAAGAGCTCCGGAATGGTGAAAAAGAACCGGAGAGAGGGCGACTCCGGCTTCTCCCTGCCGGGCGAGGACCACCGCAGGCGGCGGGGACCTCTGACAGGAGGCGGCGCCGCGGCAGGCTTTCTAAGTGCCTGGGCTTTTGGCCTCGGCGAAAGTCGAAAAAATTATGCGGTCGGAGCTGTCTGCCCCGGCCGGGGAAGGCTCACCGCCGGCGGCTGCCAACCCCTGGCTTGCCCGCTGGATGGCCTTTCGGAGGCTGCTGAAAAAGAACTGTCAGGCGGGCACCTCTCGGAAGAACCGCAGACCAAAACGACCGGTAAAAATTTTGGGCGATCCGACCCGTAGTGCACCTTCGGCGGCAGAGAAAAGCAACAAAAATACCGGTCAGAGAAGGGGAGTTTTGGTCGACTCTGCCAGGTTTTTGCACTAAGTCAGATCCGTAATGCCAGCGGGACTGAGTCGCTCTTGCGTGCCGTGGTCCTGGAGGCCTGCTCGGACAGAGTGGTCCTTCGGGTCCCGCGGGAAGGGGCATTTCATGTTCCTCTGCGGGAGGTGGTCCATTTTCTGCGGGAAATGGCGAGCCCCTTCGGCTGCAAGAGTGTGTAGGTCCCGCTCAACAGTCTACGTCCTTAACCATCGGGGACTTTGTAGATTTTGGTCAAGATCGCCCCCCGCATGTCCTAGCGGGAGGTCTCCGCGGCGGAGGCCGGAAAAGGTGCGAGGTGAGCGGCATGGTATGACTGGGCTCGTGCCGCTCACTGCTACCCGGAGCGTGGCGCCCTCCGGGTAAAAGGCTAGCCGGGGCGAGTAGGTGGGTTGACGGGCGCATAAGCCACGCCGTCCCCGCCGTACAAGGTGCCGGTGGCCTGGCGAACCACCGGCGTAAGGCTAGCCAAGGGCGTACCGCGGGGCAGAGGGCGCATAAGCCACGCTCTCTCTCCATCCCACCAGCACAAGCGAAAAATTTTCAAAGTGTGGGAGAACCGGCTTCCCGACCGGTGGCACTCTGCCTCTCGCTGCCGCCCTCCTGGAAGCGTCCTCGGTCACTCGGAGTACGGCAGATTTAAGAGCTCCGGAATGGTGAAAAAGAACCGGAGAGAGGGCGACTCCGGCTTCTCTCTGCCGGGCGAGGACCACCGCAGGCGGCGGGGACGTCTGACAGGAGACGGCGCTGCGGGCAGGCTTTAAAAGTGCATGGGGTTTTGGCCTCGGCGAAAGTCGAAAAAATTATGCGGTCGGAGCTGTCTGCCCTGGCCGGGGAAGGCTCACCGCCGGCGGCTGCCAACCCCTGGCTTGCCCGCTGGATGGCCTTTCGGAGGCTGCTGAAAAAGAACTGTCAGGCGGGCACCTCTCGGAAGAACCGCAGACCAAAACGACCGGTAAAAATTTTGGGCGATCCGACCCTCAGTGCACCTTCGGCGGCAGAGAAAAGCAACAAAAATACCGGTCAGAGAAGGGGAGTTTTGGTCGACTCTGCCAGGTTTTTGCACTAAGTCAGATCCGTAATGACAGCGGGACTGAGTCGCTCTTGCGTGCCGTGGTCTTGGAAGCCTGCTCGGACAGAGTGGTCCATCGGGTCCCGCGGGAAGGGGCATTTCATGTTCCTCTGCGGGAGGTGGTCCATTTTCTGCGGGAAATGGCGAGCCCCTTCGGCTGCAAGAGTGTGTAGGTCCCGCTCAACAGTCTACGTCCTTAACCATCGGGGACTTTGTAGATTTTGGTCAAGATCGCCCCCCGCATGTCCTAGCGGGAGGTCTCCGCGGCGGAGGCCGGAAAAGGTGCGAGGTGAGCGGCATGGTATGACTGGGTTCGTGCCGCTCACCGTTACCCGGAGCGTGGCGCCCTCCGGGTAAAAGGCTAGCCGGGGCGAGTAGGTGGGATGACGGGCGCATAAGCAACGCCGTCCCCGCCGTACAAGGTGCCGGTGGCCTGGCGAACCACCGGCGCAAGGCTAGCCAGGGCGTACCGCGGGGCAGAGGGCGCATAAGCCACGCTCTCTCTCCATCCCACCAGCACAAGCGAAAAAATTTCAAAGTGTGGGAGAACCGGCTTCCCGACCGGTGGCACTCTGCCTCTCGCTGCCGCCCTCCTGGAAGCGTCCTCGGTCACTCGGTGTCCGGCAGATTTCAGAGCTCCGGAATGGTGAAAAAGAACCGGTGAGAGGGCGAATCCGGCTTCTCTCTGCCGGGCGAGGACCACCGCAGGCGGCAAGGGACGTCTGCCAGGAGACGGCGCTGCGGGCAGGCTTTAAAAGTGCATGGGGTTTTGGCCTCGGCGAAAGTCGAAAAAATTTTGCGGTCGGAGCTGTCTGCCCCGGCCGGGGAAGGCTCACCGCCGGCGGCTGCCAACCCCTGGCTTGCCCGCTGGATGCCCTTTCGGAGGCTGCTGAAAAAGAACTGTCAGGCGGGCACCTCTCGGAAGAACCGCAGACCAAAACGACCGGTAAAAATTTTGGGCGATCCGACCCTCAGTGCACCTTCGGCGGCAGAGAAAAGCAACAAAAACACCGGTCAAAGAAGGGAGGTTTTGGTCGACTCTGCCTGGTTTTTGCACAAAGTCAGATCCGTAATGCCAGCGGGACTGAGTCGCTTTTGCGTGCCGTGGTCCTGGAGGCCTGCTCGGACAGAGCGGTCCTTCGGGTCCCGCGGGAAGGGGCATTTCATGTTCCTCTGCGGGAGGTGGTCCATTTTCTGCGGGAAATGGCGAGCCCCATCGGCTACAAGAGTGTGTAGGTCCCGCTCAACAGTCTACGTCCTTAACCATCGGGGACTTTGTAGATTTTGGCAGAAATCGCCCCCCGCAGGTCCTAGCGGGAGGTCTCCGCGGCGGAGGCCGGAGAGGGCGCGAGGTGAGCGGCATGGTATGACTGGGTTCGTGCCGCTCACTGGTACCCGGAGCGTGGCGCCCTCCGGGTAAAAGGCTAGCCGGGGCGAGTAGGTGGGTTGACGGGCGCATAAGCCACGCCGTCCCCGCCGTACAAGGTGCCGGTGGCCTGGCGAACCACCGGCGTAAGGCTAGCCGAGGGCGTACCGCGGGGCAGAGGGCGCATAAGCCACGCTCTCTCTCCATCCCACCAGAACAAGCGAAAAATTTTCAAAGTGTGGGAGAACCGGCGACCCGACCGGTGGCACTCTGCCTCTCGCTGCCGCCCTCCTGGAAGCGTCCTCGGTCACTCGGTGTCCGGCAGATTTCAGAGCTCCGGAATGGTGAAAAAGAACCGGAGAGGGGGCGACTCCGGCTTCTCTCTGCCGGGCGAGGACCACCGCAGGCGGCAAGGGACGTCTGACAGGAGACGGCGCTGCGGGCAGGCTTTAAAAGTGCATGGGGTTTTGGCCTCGGCGAAAGTCGAAAAAATTTTGCGGTCGGAGCCGTCTGCCCCGGCCGGGGAAGGCTCACCGCCGGCGGCTGCCAACCCCTGGCTTGCCCGCTGGATGGCCTTTCGGAGGCTGCTGAAAAAGAACTGTCAGGCGGGCACCTCTCGGAAGAACCGCAGACCAAAACGACCGGTAAAAATTTTGGGCGATCCGACCCTCAGTGCACCTTCGGCGGCAGAGAAAAGCATCAAAAATACCGGTCAAAGAAGCGAGGTTTTGGTCGACTCTGCCAGGTTTTTGCACAAAGTGTTGGCATCGTGCGGCGTCGCGCTTTGCCGTACCGTATCCCCAATGGAGCGGCGCCCGGCGGGGTAGGCTAGCCATGTGAGGTCGAGGGCGGGAGGACGGGACGTAAGCCAGGCCGTTCTCCACAAGAAATTCCGGACGCGGAGACCCCTTCTCCGCCCTACGGTCCCCAATGGGGTGGCGCCCGGCGGGTGAGGCTAGCCATGGGAGGACGGGACGTAAGCCAGGCCGTTCTCCACAAGAAATTCCGTACGCGGAGACCCCTTCTCCGCCCTACGGTCCCCAATGGGGTGGCGCCCGGCGGGTGAGGCTAGCCATGTGAGGTCGAGGGCGGGAGGACGGGACGTAAGCCAGGCCGTTCTCCACAAGTAAATTCCGGACGCGGAGACCCCTTCTCCGCCCTACGGTCCCCAATGGGGTGGCGCCCGGCGGGTGAGGCTAGCCGTGTGAGGTCGAGGGCGGGAGGACGGGACGTAAGCCAGGCCGTTCTCCACAAGTAAATTCCGGACGCGGAGACCCCTTCTCCGCCCTACGGTCCCCAATGGGGTGGCGCCCGGCGGGTGAGGCTAGCCATGTGAGGTCGAGGGCGGGAGGACGGGACGTAAGCCAGGCCGTTCTCCACAAGTAAATTCCGGACGCGGAGACCCCTTCTCCGCCCTACGGTCCCCAATGGGGTGGCGCCCGGCGGGTGAGGCTAGCCATGTGAGGTCGAGGGCGGGAGGACGGGACGTAAGCCAGGCCGTTCTCCACAAGTAAATTCCGGACGCGGAGACCCCTTCTCCGCCCTACGGTCCCCAATGGGGTGGCTCCCGGCGGGTGAGGCTAGCCATGTGAGGTCGAGGGCGGGAGGACGGGACGCAAGCCAGGCCGTTCTCCACAAACTCCCAGCGGTAGAGTCTCGGCTCTCCGCTCTTTTGATCGATCTGACACAGCGCGATCCGGCGGGGCAGGGCACTTTGCTCGGTCAGGGGTATTGGCCCCGGCCGGTTTATGGTAAAGCGTTCCTTAGCCTCAGTCTTGGTCGCGCATCAATCCCCCGCTCCCCGTGAGCGGCTGTCGTCCTCTGCCTAAGGTTGTGTAGCGCGGTGCCAGTGTGGTCCTCGCACGGCCCCGCTCCTGCCACAGCGGTAGGACTCTCTGCTTCGGCTGAGGTTTGCTACGAAGCGTATGGAACGGGCGTACTCCACCGTACCGTGGGTGGGGGGCGGCGGCGGCGGCGGCAGCGTCCAGCGCGGAGCTCCGGCTCCCGCGGCAGCGCCTCGCCTAGTGTCCCTCGGGCAAGTCCAATCGCCCCCCGCCCGGTCGGAGAGCGCAGACACACCTCTGTGTCCACGGTTTATTTCCGCAGCACGAAAAGGGACGGCTCCCGCCTGCTCCTCGCGGCGGCGACGAGGCTTAGACCCACCGTGGCGTATCCGCGGTAGGTATGCTCGTCGGTCGGAGGAGCGGTTGCGGTCGAGTGGTCCCCAGTGTACCCTGTTAGCGCTGCCCGCCTACGCCTGAAGAGCTGCGGACCGAGAAAAAGGTTCGCTCCGCTGCTGACGGCGAAGCGCGCGGCACGCCGCGGAAGAGGAGAGGGAGCGGTCGCCCCCGGGGCGGCTCCCCTCCGAGTCCGGCAGAAGCAGAGATTGTAGCGGAGGGGGGGGTTTCTAAATTCCCCGGGCGTGTTATCCCCAGCGGTAGCCTTTGAACTCTTCAACCGCAAGCACGATCGCACGTTCACAGCACCCGTCACTAGGAGCCGGGCCAGAGGCGGGCGGCAGACGAAACCGACATGAGCGCTTAAGGGTATTGCACCCCCGGCGCCCAGACCCTGGAAATTGAGTCTGCCCCCAAAGCCCACCCGCGTCCTCCTTGGCGCTCCCGGAGTACATGGTCGTAGATGGGCCATCGGTCGCTAATGCCAAACTGCGTCCCAGGGGTGCGTCCCCTCTGACCAACGGCAGACCCATCCCTCTCGCCAATCCGCGGATCCCCGCCAGGTCCCGAACAGGGCTCGTCCTTTAGCGTTTCAAATGCGCCCTCCCCGCCATACGAGGGGTTGAGGACCGTAGCCTTCCCTTACGAGAGGCACCAGGGGTGCGCCTGCTCGAGGGCCCGGCCGTGGGCGTAACGCTTGGGCCGCCCGGGGGAGTCGGTAGACCATGGGAGACCAACACTCGCACACGAACGTTGCCCGTGCTTTTGTGGAAGAGAGCTTCTTGCGAGGTTGTCGCTGCGGTGGCGCCCGGACAAACCCTATCCCTAAAACTTCTGGGGAATTGGCGTCTAAGCCTGCACCCTGCTCGGTATCCCTGCACCCACGAAGGGGGCCGTGGAAGGCTTGGGGTCGCGCCGGCGAAACCGACCGGATGCCCGGGGTACTGAACCCCCGGGGTCCCACCCTGGAAATTGAGCCGTCCGACCCCGCCACGTCTTCCTAGTGCTCTCCTTGGCTCCCCCGCCTGTGGGCATCGTTAGGGGCTGCGGTCATCAGCGCCGGCTAAGCTTCGGCAACACGGCCGACCCACCCCTTCGGCGCCTGGGGGTGCCTGGTCCCAGTCCGGGCCGTTCCGTAGGGGCGGCTATCCCTTACATGAGGGACTCGGTGCGTCCGCTCGGGCTGCGGGGCTCCGGCTCCGACAGCCGGGGAGCTGGTTTTGACCGCGGGCCTCCACGGGAACCGGCAGGGACCGGACTAGGCGTCAAGCCGAAAATAACCCCGGCACCCTCTGCTTCCAAAGCGAGGGGACCTTTGGCCGAGCGGGGGCACCGGAAGCCGAACCGACCCCAACCCCTCTTCCTACCCCAGGGCTGGGCTGACCAATCCCCTGATCGGGTCTAAAATGGAAGAAGGGGATTCGAGGGAAGGGGCTGGCGGAAGGCAGTTGCCCGACGGAGTAGGCGAAGGCCAGGCCGTTTCCGAGTCCCGAGCAGAGGAGGGCGAACTCGGCTCTTCATCGACCGACGGCGAGGCGAGGGCGGTGGCTGCCGCGGGGAAGACTCCATTGCTCGTCAGCGCGCTAGGAGCGGGGCCGACTGGCTGCTCGGGGTATGGCATCCCCGGGGGCCCACCCTGGAAATCTTCGCTCCTCAGCCGCTGC
This sequence comes from Engystomops pustulosus, assembly GCF_040894005.1. Classification (NCBI taxonomy): domain Eukaryota; kingdom Metazoa; phylum Chordata; class Amphibia; order Anura; family Leptodactylidae; genus Engystomops; species Engystomops pustulosus. The sequence continues at coordinate 157,473 of NW_027285019.1, read as the reverse complement.
AGGTTATAAGGTCCCGCCGCGCGTAAGCGCTCAACTCTCCGACCCACGGATGTCGAGCCCATGGTGAGCCGGCCGTTTCGTACGGGGAAAAGGGGTCCTCTGGCCCCACATCGATCGAGGGGGTTTAGATCCGCGGAGGCACGCACCGCGAGGCGAATCGCTGCTTTTCCCCAAGAGGTTAACCTTCAAACCACCGAGTAGGTTCGGGGCAGGGCCGACAGTCTGCACTGGGGTATTGCATCCCTGGTGGGGCGACCCTGGAAATCTCTGCCCCTTTCCACTCTTTCGGTTGGGCCTCTCGTCGGGGCGAGCGTAAGTCGGCAAGCAGACGTGGGAAGAGGCTTCTTACCGGTGACACTCCCTTCGTGAGAGAGGCAGGTACTCGCCCCGGACCCCGGTCCAAATCTGCGCGGGCCGGACGGCCTCGGCCCTAGCCGAAGGCCGCTCCCGCGAAGCCAGGGAGCCGAAAAAAAAACCCCGACACCCTCCGCGACCTCGCGTGCTTCCAAAGCGAGGGGAAACTTTGGCCGAGCGGGGCACCCGAAGCCGAACCGACCCCAACCCCTCTTCTTACCCCAGGGCTGGGCTGACCAATCCCCTGATCGGGTCTAAAATGGAAGAAGGGGATTCGAGGGAAGGGGCTGGCGGAAGGCAGTTGCCCGACGGAGTAGGCGAAGGCCAGGCCGTTTCCAAATCCCGAGCCAGAGGAGGGCGAACGACGTTCTTCATCGACCGACGGCGAGGCTAGGGCGAGGGCGGTGGCTGCCGCGGGGAAGACTCCATTGCTTGCCAGCGTGCTAGGAGCGGGGCCGACAGGCTGCTCGGGGTATGGCATCCCCGGGGGCCCACCCTGGAAATCTTCGCTCCTCAGCCGCTGCAGGTTATAAGGTCCCGCCGCGCGTAAGCGCTCAACTCCCCGACCCACGGACGTCGAGCCCATGGTGAGCTGACAGTTTCGTACGGGGAAAAGGGGTCCTCTGGCCCCACATCGATCGAGGGGGTTTAGATCCGCGGAGGCACGCACCGCGAGGCGAATCGCTGCTTTTCCCCAAGAGGTTAACCTTCAAACCACCGAGTAGGTTCGGGGCAGGGCCGACTGTCTGCACTGGGGTATTGCATCCCTGGTGGGGCGACCCTGGAAATCTCTGCCCCTTTCCACTCTTTCGGTTGGGCCTCTCGTCGGGGCGAGCGTAAGTCGGCAAGCAGACGTGGGAAGAGGCTTCTTACCGGTGACACTCCCTTCGTGAGAGAGGCAGGTACTCGCCCCGCACCCCGGTCCAAATCTGCTCGGTCCGGCCGTCGTCGGCCCTAGCCGAAGGCCGCTCCCGCGAAGCCAGGCGATCCGAACCGAGGATCCGCGCGAGCCTTCTCCAAGCCCTCTGCCGGGCGCTGGTGTTGAAAGCGTAGCGGACCCTGTTCGCCGGAGCGATAGGAGCGGAGCACCGGTCCCGCAGGGTTGAAAGCTGGGTAGCAGCGCCGTAGCTTCCCTCCCAGCCTTCCCCCGGACCTGGCGCCCGATCCCCTCCGCTCCTCTGTGCGTTGGCGGGCGGCGCTGCATGGGTACGTCGCGACGGCTCCTATCGTCTCTCTCGCTTAACAGTGTGGAGAGGTGGTGGTGGAGCCGTCCGACACTCGAGGTGCTGAAGTTGAGCGTCCAATGCTTTCCTTCTATGCGCAGCCTACAGGAGCTGTCCGAGCTTCGGAGGTGCTGATGGAGGTGAGAGTCGAGCGCCACTTCTTGGCTGAACTGAGTGGGGAAAGCCAGCGGCTGCGAGAGGGAGGGGAAGGGAAGGCTTTTTCGGGTCCTTGGAAGGGACCGAGAGCATCTTTCTTGCCCCCCTGCCCTAAGCTCCATCCAATGTTGTCTGCGAGGTCTTCTCCGGCGGCGGAGAAGCGCTGCGGTAGCAGCAGCAGCAACGAGCGTTCCCATTAGCTCACGGAGCCTGACTCCAAGAGTCTACCCCTCAGAGCTCGGCTACCTGGTTGATCCTGCCAGTAGTATATGCTTGTTTTAAAGATTAAGCCATGCATGTCTAAGTACTGACTATTCTTTACGGTGAAACTGCGAATGGCTCATTAAATCAGTTATGGTTCCTTTGATCGTTCCGCATTGATGATGTGCTACTCGGATAACTGTGGCAATTCTAGAGCTAATACGTGCCCAAGAGCGCTGCCCTCCAGAAAGGCGTGCATTTATCAGACTTAAAACCAATCCGGGGAGCCCTGGTCCGCGGCGGGTCTCCGGGCCCGCTGCGGCGCCAGCCCCGTCCTAGACTTGGCGACTCTAGGTGACCTCGGGCCGATCGCACGTCCTCCGTGACGGCGACGATCTATTCAGGTTTCTGCCCTATCAACTGTCGATGGTATCTAACCCGCCTACCATGGTGACAACGGGTAACGGGGAATTAGGGTTCGGTTCCGGAGAGGGAGCCTGAGAAACGGCTACCACATCCAAGGAAGGCAGCAGGCGCGC
>NW_027285019.1:117500-145000 GCF_040894005.1 Engystomops pustulosus | reverse complement strand
CGTCAGCGGGAGCAGCCGCTCGGCCGTATCCGGCCGCATGTCACTGTTCCCCGGCCAGACTTGGCTGTAGGTCCCGGAGAGGAATAATGCCCATGGAAGTAAGAGCTCCTACCTCCAAAGGGGCAAGTCAGCGGGAGAAGCCACTTGGCCTATCCGGCCACATGTCACTGTCCCCCGGCCAAGCTTGGCTGTAGGTCCCGGGGAGGAATAATGCCCATGGAAGTAGGAGCTCCTACTTCCAAAGGGGCAAGTCAGCGGAAGAAGCCACTAGTTCTATCCGGCCAAGAGTCACTGTTCCCCGGCCTTACTTGGCAGTAGGTCCCGGGGAGGAATAATGCCCATGGAAGTAGGAGCTCCTACTTCCAAAGGGGCAAGTCAGCGGGAGAAGCCACTTGGCCTATCCGGCCAAGAGTCACTGTTCCCCGGCCACTCTTGGCAGTAGGTCCCGGGGAGGAATAATGCCCATGGAAGTAGGAGCTCCTACTTCCAAAGGGGCAAGTCAGCGGGAGAAGCCACTTGGCCTATCCGGCCAAGACACACTGTTCCCCGGCCACACTTGGCAATAGGTCCCGGGGAGGAATAATGCCCATGGAAGTAGGAGCTCCTACTTCCAAAGGGGCAAGTCAGCGGGAGAAGCCACTAGTTCTATCCGGCCAAGAGTCACTGTTCCCCGGCTACACTTGGCAGTAGGTCCCGGGGAGGAATAATGCCCATGGAAGTAGGAGCTACTACCTCCAAAGGGTGAAGACACTTGGCTCTAAGTCCCCGAGAGGTATACTGCCCATGGGAGTAAGAGCTCCTACTTCCAAAGGGGCAAGTCAGCGGGAGAAGCCACTTGGCCTACCCGGCCAAGAGTCACTGTTCCCCGGCCACACTTGGCAGTAGGTCCCGGGGAGGAATAATGCCCATGGAAGTAGGAGCTCCTACTTCCAAAGGGGCAAGTCAGCGGGAGAAGCCACTTGGCCTACCCGGCCAAGAGTCACTGTTCCCCGGCCACACTTGGCAGTAGGTCCTGGGGAGGAATAATGCCCATGGAAGTAGGAGCTCCTACTTCCAAAGGGGCAAGTCAGCGGGAGAAGCCACTTGGCCTATCCGGCCACATGTCACTGTCCCCCGGCCACACTTGGCTGTAGGTCCCGGGGAGGAATAATGCCCATGGAAGTAGGAGCTCCTACTTCCAAAGGGGCAAGTCAGCGGAAGAAGCCACTAGTTCTATCCGGCCAAGAGTCACTGTTCCCCGGCCTTACTTGGCAGTAGGTCCCGGGGAGGAATAATGCCCATGGAAGTAGGAGCTCCTACTTCCAAAGGGGCAAGTCAGCGGGAGAAGCCACTTGGCCTATCCGGCCAAGAGTCACTGTTCCCCGGCCACACTTGGCAATAGGTCCCGGGGTGGAATAATGCCCATGGAAGTAGGAGCTCCTACTTCCAAAGGGGCAAGTCAGCGGGAGCAGCCACTTGGCCTATCCGGCCAAGTGTCACTGTTCCCCGGCCACACTTGGCTGTAGGTCCCGGAGAGGAATAATGCCCATGGAAGTAAGAGCTCCTACCTCCAAAGGGTGAAGACACTTGGCTCTAAGTCCCCGAGAGGTATACTGCCCATGGAAGTGAGAGCTCCTACTTCCAAAGGGGCAAGTCAGCGGGAGAAGCCACTTGGCCTATCCGGCCAAGAGTCACTGTCCCCCGGCCACACTTGGCAGTAGGTCCCGGGGAGGAATAATGCCCATGGAAGTAAGAGCTCCTACTTCCAAAGGGGCAAGTCAGCGGGAGAAGCCACTTGGCCTATCCGGCCACATGTCACTGTCCCCCGGCCACACTTGGCAGTAGGTCCCGGGGAGGAATAATGCCCATGGAAGTAAGAGCTCCTACTTCCAAAGGGGCAAGTCAGCGGGAGCAGCCACTTGGCCTATCCGGCCAAGAGTCACTGTTCCCCGGCCACACTTGGCAGTAGGTCCCGGGGAGGAATAATGCCCATGGAAGTAGGAGCTCCTACTTCCAAAGGGGCAAGTCAGCGGGAGCAGCCACTTGGCCTATCCGTCCAAGAGTCACTGTTCCCCGGCCACACTTGGCTGTAGGTCCCGGGGAGGAATAATGCCCATGGAAGTAAGAGCTCCTACTTCCAAAGGGGCAAGTCAGCGGGAGAAGCCACTTGGCCTATCCGGCCACATGTCACTGTCCCCCGGCCACACTTGGCAGTAGGTCCCGGGGAGGAATAATGCCCATGGAAGTAGGAGCTACTACCTCCAAAGGGTGAAGACACTTGGCTCTAAGTCCTCGAGAGGTATACTGCCCATGGAAGTAAGAGCTCCTACTTCCATAGGGGCAAGTCAGCGGGAGAAGCCACTTGGCCTATCCGGCCACATGTCACTGTCCCCCGGCCAAGCTTGGCTGTAGGTCCCGGGGAGGAATAATGCCCATGGAAGTAGGAGCTCCTACTTCCAAAGGGGCAAGTCAGCGGAAGAAGCCACTAGTTCTATCCGGCCAAGAGTCACTGTTCCCCGGCCACACTTGGCAGTAGGTCCCGGGGAGGAATAATGCCCATGGAAGTAGGAGCTCCTACTTCCAAAGGGGCAAGTCAGCGGGAGAAGCCACTTGGCCTACCCAGGCAAGAGTCACTGTTCCCCGGCCACACTTGGCAGTAGGTCCCGGGGAGGAATAATGCCCATGGAAGTAGGAGCTCCTACTTCCAAAGGGGCAAGTCAGCGGGAGAAGCCACTTGGCCTATCCGGCCAAGAGTCACTATTCCCCGGCCACACTTGGCAGTAGGTCCCGGGGAGGAATAATGACCATGGAAGTAAGAGCTCCTACTTCCAAAGGGGCAAGTCAGCGGGAGAAGCCACTTGGCCTATCCGGCCAAGAGTCACTGTTCCCCGGCCACACTTGGCAGTAGGTCCCGGGGAGGAATAATGCCCATGGAAGTAAGAGCTCCTACTTCCATAGGGGCAAGTCAGCGGGAGAAGCCACTTGGCCTATCCGGCCAAGAGTCACTCTTCCCCGGCTACACTTGGCAGTAGGTCCCGGGGAGGAATAATGACCATGGAAGTAAGAGCTCCTACTTCCAAAGGGGCAAGTCAGCGGGAGAAGCCACTTGGCCTATCCGGCCAAGAGTCACTGTTCCCCGGCCACACTTGGCAGTAGGTCCCGGGGAGGAATAATGCCCATGGAAGTAAGAGCTCCTACTTCCAAAGGGGCAAGTCAGCGGGAGAAGCCACTTGGCCTATCCGGCCAAGAGTCACTGTTCCCCGGCCACACTTGGCAGTAGGTCCCGGGGAGGAATAATGCCCATGGAAGTAGGAGCTCCTACTTCCAAAGGGGCAAGTCAGCGGGAGAAGCCACTTGGCCTATCCGGCAAAGAGTCACTGTTCCCCGGCTACACTTGGCAGTAGGTCCCGGGGAGGAATAATGACCATGGAAGTAAGAGCTCCTACTTCCAAAGGGGCAAGTCAGCGGGAGAAGCCACTTGGCCTATCCGGCCAAGAGTCACTGTTCCCCGGCCACACTTGGCAGTAGGTCCCGGGGAGGAATAATGCCCATGGAAGTAAGAGCTCCTACTTCCAAAGGGGCAAGTCAGCGGGAGAAGCCACTTGGCCTATCCGGCCAAGAGTCACTGTTCCCCGGCCACACTTGGCAGTAGGTCCCGGGGAGGAATAATGCCCATGGAAGTAGGAGCTCCTACTTCCAAAGGGGCAAGTCAGCGGGAGAAGCCACTTGGCCTATCCGGCCAGGAGTCACTGTTCCCCGGCCACTCTTGGCTGTAGGTCCCGGGGAGGAATAATGCCCATGGAAGTAAGAGCTCCTACTTCCAAAGGGGCAAGTCAGCGGGAGAAGCCACTTGGCCTATCCGGCCACATGTCACTGTCCCCCGGCCACACTTGGCAGTAGGTCCCGGGGAGGAATAATGCCCATGGAAGTAGGAGCTACTACCTCCAAAGGGTGAAGACACTTGGCTCTAAGTCCTCGAGAGGTATACTGCCCATGGAAGTAAGAGCTCCTACTTCCATAGGGGCAAGTCAGCGGGAGAAGCCACTTGGCCTATCCGGCCACATGTCACTGTCCCCCGGCCAAGCTTGGCTGTAGGTCCCGGGGAGGAATAATGCCCATGGAAGTAGGAGCTCCTACTTCCAAAGGGGCAAGTCAGCGGAAGAAGCCACTAGTTCTATCCGGCCAAGAGTCACTGTTCCCCGGCCACACTTGGCAGTAGGTCCCGGGGAGGAATAATGCCCATGGAAGTAGGAGCTCCTACTTCCAAAGGGGCAAGTCAGCGGGAGAAGCCACTTGGCCTACCCAGGCAAGAGTCACTGTTCCCCGGCCACACTTGGCAGTAGGTCCCGGGGAGGAATAATGCCCATGGAAGTAGGAGCTCCTACTTCCAAAGGGGCAAGTCAGCGGGAGAAGCCACTTGGCCTATCCGGCCAAGAGTCACTGTTCCCCGGCCACACTTGGCAGTAGGTCCCGGGGAGGAATAATGACCATGGAAGTAAGAGCTCCTACTTCCAAAGGGGCAAGTCAGCGGGAGAAGCCACTTGGCCTATCCGGCCAAGAGTCACTGTTCCCCGGCCACACTTGGCAGTAGGTCCCGGGGAGGAATAATGCCCATGGAAGTAAGAGCTCCTACTTCCATAGGGGCAAGTCAGCGGGAGAAGCCACTTGGCCTATCCGGCCAAGAGTCACTCTTCCCCGGCTACACTTGGCAGTAGGTCCCGGGGAGGAATAATGACCATGGAAGTAAGAGCTCCTACTTCCAAAGGGGCAAGTCAGCGGGAGAAGCCACTTGGCCTACCCGGCCAAGAGTCACTGTTCCCCGGCCACACTTGGCAGTAGGTCCCGGGGAGGAATAATGCCCATGGAAGTAAGAGCTCCTACTTCCAAAGGGGCAAGTCAGCGGGAGAAGCCACTTGGCCTATCCGGCCAAGAGTCACTGTTCCCCGGCCACACTTGGCAGTAGGTCCCGGGGAGGAATAATGCCCATGGAAGTAGGAGCTCCTACTTCCAAAGGGGCAAGTCAGCGGGAGAAGCCACTTGGCCTATCCGGCAAAGAGTCACTGTTCCCCGGCTACACTTGGCAGTAGGTCCCGGGGAGGAATAATGACCATGGAAGTAAGAGCTCCTACTTCCAAAGGGGCAAGTCAGCGGGAGAAGCCACTTGGCCTATCCGGCCAAGAGTCACTGTTCCCCGGCCACACTTGGCAGTAGGTCCCGGGGAGGAATAATGCCCATGGAAGTAAGAGCTCCTACTTCCAAAGGGGCAAGTCAGCGGGAGAAGCCACTTGGCCTATCCGGCCAAGAGTCACTGTTCCCCGGCCACACTTGGCAGTAGGTCCCGGGGAGGAATAATGCCCATGGAAGTAGGAGCTCCTACTTCCAAAGGGGCAAGTCAGCGGGAGAAGCCACTTGGCCTATCCGGCCAGGAGTCACTGTTCCCCGGCCACTCTTGGCTGTAGGTCCCGGGGAGGAATAATGCCCATGGAAGTAGGAGCTACTACCTCCAAAGGGGCAAGTCAGCGGGAGAAGCCACTTGGCCTATCCGGCCAAGAGTCACTGTTCCCCGGCCACACTTGGCAGTATGTCCCGGGGAGGAATAATGCCCATGGAAGTAGGAGCTACTACCTCCAAAGGGTGAAGACACTTGGCTCTAAGTCCCCGAGAGGTATACTGCCCATGGAAGTAAGAGCTCCTACTTCCATAGGGGCAAGTCAGCGGGAGAAGCCACTTGGCCTAACCGGCCAAGAGTCACTGTTCCCCGGCCACACTTGGCCGTAGGTCCCGGGGAGGAATAATGCCCATGGAAGTAGGAGCTCCTACTTCCAAAGGGGCAAGTCAGCGGGAGAAGCCACTCGGCCTATCCGGCCAAGAGTCACTGTTCCCCGGCCACACTTGGCAGTAGGTCCCGGGGAGGAATAATGCCCATGGAAGTAGGAGCTACTACTTCCAAAGGGGCAAGTCAGCGGGAGAAGCCACTTGGCCTATCCGGCCACATGTCACTGTTCCCCGGCCACACTTGGCAGTAGGTCCCGGGGAGGAATAATGCCCATGGAAGTAGGAGCTCCTACTTCCAAAGGGGCAAGTCAGCGGGAGAAGCCACTTGGCCTATCCGGCCAAGAGTCACTGTTCCCCGGCCACACTTGGCAGTAGGTCCCGGGGAGGAATAATGCCCATGGAAGTAGGAGCTCCTACTTCCAAAGGGGCAAGTCAGCGGGAGAAGCCACTAGTTCTATCCGGCCAAGAGTCACTGTTCCCCGGCCACACTTGGCAGTAGGTCCCGGGGAGGAATAATGCCCATGGAAGTAGGAGCTCACTTGGCTCTAAGTCTTCGAGAGGTATAATGCCCATGGAAGTAAGAGCTCCTACTTCCAAAGGGGCAAGTCAGCGGGAGAAGCCACTTCGCCTACCCGGCCAAGTGTCACTGTCCCCCGGCCAGACTTGGCGGCAAGTCCCGGGGAGGAATAATGCCCATGGAAGTAGGAGCTCCTACTTCCAAAGGGGCAAGTCAGCGGGAGAAGCCACTTCGCCTACCCGGCCAAGTGTCACTGTCCCCCGGCCAGACTTGGCGGCAAGTCCCGGGGAGGAATAATGCCCATGGAAGTAGGAGCTCCTACTTCCAAAGGGGCAAGTCAGCGGGAGAAGCCACTTCGCCTACCCGGCCAAGTGTCACTGTCCCCCGGCCAGACTTGGCGGCAAGTCCCGGGGAGGAATAATGCCCATGGAAGTAGGAGCTCACTTGGCTCTAAGTCTTCGAGAGGTATAATGCCCATGGAAGTAAGAGCTCCTACTTCCAAAGGGGCAAGTCAGCGGGAGAAGCCACTTCGCCTACCCGGCCAAGTGTCACTGTCCCCCGGCCAGACTTGGCGGCAAGTCCCGGGGAGGAATAATGCCCATGGAAGTAGGAGCTCCTACTTCCAAAGGGGCAAGTCAGCGGGAGAAGCCACTTCGCCTACCCGGCCAAGTGTCACTGTCCCCCGGCCAGACTTGGCGGCAAGTCCCGGGGAGGAATAATGCCCATGGAAGTAGGAGCTCCTACTTCCAAAGGGGCAAGTCAGCGGGAGAAGCCACTTCGCCTACCCGGCCAAGTGTCACTGTCCCCCGGCCAGACTTGGCGGCAAGTCCCGGGGAGGAATAATGCCCATGGAAGTAGGAGCTCCTACTTCCAAAGGGGCAAGTCAGCGGGAGAAGCCACTTCGCCTACCCGGCCAAGTGTCACTGTCCCCCGGCCAGACTTGGCGGCAAGTCCCGGGGAGGAATAATGCCCATGGAAGTAGGAGCTCACTTGGCTCTAAGTCTTCGAGAGGTATAATGCCCATGGAAGTAAGAGCTCCTACTTCCAAAGGGGCAAGTCAGCGGGAGAAGCCACTTCGCCTACCCGGCCAAGTGTCACTGTCCCCCGGCCAGACTTGGCGGCAAGTCCCGGGGAGGAATAATGCCCATGGAAGTAGGAGCTCCTACTTCCAAAGGGGCAAGTCAGCGGGAGAAGCCACTTCGCCTACCCGGCCAAGTGTCACTGTCCCCCGGCCAGACTTGGCGGCAAGTCCCGGGGAGGAATAATGCCCATGGAAGTAGGAGCTCCTACTTCCAAAGGGGCAAGTCAGCGGGAGAAGCCACTTCGCCTACCCGGCCAAGTGTCACTGTCCCCCGGCCAGACTTGGCGGCAAGTCCCGGGGAGGAATAATGCCCATGGAAGTAGGAGCTCACTTGGCTCTAAGTCTTCGAGAGGTATAATGCCCATGGAAGTAAGAGCTCCTACTTCCAAAGGGGCAAGTCAGCGGGAGAAGCCACTTCGCCTACCCGGCCAAGTGTCACTGTCCCCCGGCCAGACTTGGCGGCAAGTCCCGGGGAGGAATAATGCCCATGGAAGTAGGAGCTCCTACTTCCAAAGGGGCAAGTCAGCGGGAGAAGCCACTTCGCCTACCCGGCCAAGTGTCACTGTCCCCCGGCCAGACTTGGCGGCAAGTCCCGGGGAGGAATAATGCCCATGGAAGTAGGAGCTCCTACTTCCAAAGGGGCAAGTCAGCGGGAGAAGCCACTTCGCCTACCCGGCCAAGTGTCACTGTCCCCCGGCCAGACTTGGCGGCAAGTCCCGGGGAGGAATAATGCCCATGGAAGTAGGAGCTCACTTGGCTCTAAGTCTTCGAGAGGTATAATGCCCATGGAAGTAAGAGCTCCTACTTCCAAAGGGGCAAGTCAGCGGGAGAAGCCACTTCGCCTACCCGGCCAAGTGTCACTGTCCCCCGGCCAGACTTGGCGGCAAGTCCCGGGGAGGAATAATGCCCCATGGAGCTCGGGCAGACTAGAAGTAACCTCGTCTGCCCGCTGGAGGGCGCCCTTCCCGGAGCGGAGGGGACCCCCTTGGCCACAAAGTGCAAGCCGAGTTTGGAGCTCGAAACCCGGCCACGCTTGGTCGTAGGTCCCGGTGAGGAACATGGCCATGGAAGTCGGAGCTCAAACCTCCAAATTGACCTCAGCGGGAGCACTTGCTGAGGCTGCCCGGGCATGGGTTACTGTTCCCCGGGCACACTTGGTCGTAGGTCCAAGTGTGGAACGTGTCCATGGAAGTTGAAGTGAAGAGAACCGCGAAAGGGAGTTTTTGCGCGAAGCCGCGGCCGAGGAGGGCTCACCGATCCCGGCGTGATTTCTGCCAGGCCCGGTACCCAAACCGAACTCCGCATGGTGGCTGGATCCGCGACCCTGGAACCCTGGGCCGGGAGCCTAGGGGCGAGAGGGGCCCCATGGAGCTCGGGCAGACTAGAAGTACCCTCGTCTGCCCGCTGGAGGGCGCCCTTCCCGGAGCGGAGGGGACCCCCCAAGCGACCAAGTGCAAGCCGAGTTTGGAGCTCGAAACCCGGCCACACTTGGTAGTATGTCCCGGTGAGGAACATGCCCATGGAAGTAAGAGCTCAGCGGGAGCAGCCACTCAGGCTACCCGGGAATGTGTCACTGTCCCCCGGCCAAGACTTGGCGGCAAGTCCCGGGGAGGAATAGTTCCCATGGAAGTAGCTCAGCGGGAGCAGCCACTCAGGCTACCCGGGAATGTGTCACTGTCCCCCGGCCAGACTTGGCGGCAGGTCCCGGGGAGGAATAGTGCTCATGGAAGTAGCTCAGCGGGAGCAGCCACTCAGGCTACCCGGGAATGTGTCACTGTCCCTCGGCCACACTTGGTCGTTGATTCCTGATGAGGAACATGCCCATGGAACTAAAGAGTTCAGCGGGAGCAGCCGCTCAGGCTACCCGGGAATGTGTCACTGTCCCCCGGCCAGACTTGGCGGCAGGTCCCGGGGAGGAACAGTGCCCATGGAAGTCGGAGCTCCAACCTCCAAGTTGACCTCAGCGGGAGCAGCCGCTGAGGCTACCCGGGCATGGGTGACTGTTCCCCGGCCACACTTGGTCGGAGGTCCCGGTGTGGAACATGCCCATGGAAGTTGAAGGGAAGAGAACCGCGAAAGGGAGTTTGGAGGCTTAGCCGCGGCCGAGGAGGTCTCACCGATCCCGGCGTGATTCCAGCCAGGCCCGGTACCCTATACCGAACTCGACAGGGTGGCTGTATCCGGGACCCTGGAACCCTGGGCGGGGAGCCTAGGGGCGAGAGGGGCCCCATGGAGCTCGGGCAGACTAGAAGTACCCTCGTCTGCCCGCTGGAGGGCGCCCTTCCCGGAGCGGAGGGGACCCCCCAAGCGACCAAGTGCAAGCCGAGTTTGGAGCTCGAAACCCGGCCACACTTGGTAGTTGGTCCCGGTGAGGAACATGCCCATGGAAGTAAGAGCTCAGCGGGAGCAGCCACTCAGGCTACCCGGCAATGTGTCACTGTCCCCCGGCCAAGACTTGGCGGCAAGTCCCGGGGAGGAATAGTGCCCATGGAAGTAGCTCAGCGGGAGCAGCTGCTGAGGCTACCCGGGAATGTGTCACTGTCCCCCGGCCAGACTTGGCGGCAGGTCCCGGGGAGGAATAGTGCTCATGGAAGTAGCTCAGCGGGAGCAGCTGCTGAGGCTACCCGGGAATGTGTCACTGTCCCTGGGCCACACTTGGTCGTTGGTTCCTGATGAGGAACATGCCCATGGAAGTAAGAGTTCAGCGGGAGAAGCCGCTCAAGCTACCCGGGAATGTGTCACTGTCCCCCGGCCAGACTTGGCGGCAGGTCCCGGGGAGGAACAGTGCCCATGGAAGTCGGAGCTCCAACCTCCAAGTTGACCTCAGCGGGAGCACTTGCTGAGGCTACCCGGGCATGGGCGACTGTTCCCCGGCCACACTTGGTCGGAGGTCCCGGTGTGGAACATGCCCATGGAAGTTGAAGGGAAGAGAACCGCGAAAGGGAGTTTGGAGGCTGAGCCGCGGCCGAGGAGGTCTCACCGATCCCGGCGTGATTCCAGCCAGGCCCGGTACCCTATACCGAACTCGACAGGGTGGCTGTATCCGGGACCCTGGAACCCTGGGCGGGGAGCCTAGGGGCGAGAGGGGCCCCATGGAGCTCGGGCAGACTAGAAGTACCCTCGTCTGCCCGCTGGAGGGCGCCCTTCCCGGAGCGGAGGGGACCCCCCAAGCGACCAAGTGCAAGCCGAGTTTGGAGCTCGAAACCCGGCCACACTTGGTAGTATGTCCCGGTGAGGAACATGCCCATGGAAGTAAGAGCTCAGCGGGAGCAGCCACTCAGGCTACCCGGCAATGTGTCACTGTCCCCCGGCCAAGACTTGGCGGCAAGTCCCGGGGAGGAATAGTGCCCATGGAAGTAGCTCAGCGGGAGCAGCCGCTCAGGCTACCCGGGAATGTGTCACTGTCCCCCGGCCAGACTTGGCGGCAGGTCCCGGGGAGGAATAGTGCTCATGGAAGTAGCTCAGCGGGAGCAGCTGCTGAAGATACCCGGGAATGTGTCACTGTCCCTGGGCCACACTTGGTCGTTGGTTCCTGATGAGGAACATGCCCATGGAAGTAAGAGTTCAGCGGGAGAAGCCGCTCAGGCTACCCGGGAATGTGTCACTGTCCCCCGGCCAGACTTGGCGGCAGGTCCCGGGGAGGAATAGTGCCCATGGAAGTCGGAGCTCCAACCTCCAAGTTGACCTCAGCGGGAGCACTTGCTGAGGCTACCCGGGCATGGGCGACTGTTCCCCGGCCACACTTGGTCGGAGGTCCCGGTGTGGAACATGCCCATGGAAGTTGAAGGGAAGAGAACCGCGAAAGGGAGTTTGGAGGCTGAGCCGCGGCCGAGGAGGTCTCACCGATCCCGGCGTGATTCCAGCCAGGCCCGGTACCCTATACCGAACTCGGCAGGGTGGCTGTATCCGGGACCCTGGAACCCTGGGCGGGGAGCCTAGGGGCGAGAGGGGCCCCATGGAGCTCGGGCAGACTAGAAGTACCCTCGTCTGCCCGCTGGAGGGCGCCCTTCCCGGAGCGGAGGGGACCCCCAAGCGACCAAGTGCAAGCCGAGTTTGGAGCTCGAAACCCGGCCACACTTGGTAGTATGTCCCGGTGAGGAACATGCCCATGGAAGTAAGAGCTCAGCGGGAGCAGCAGCTCAGGCTACCCGGCAATGTGTCACTGTCCCCCGGCCAAGACTTGGCGGCAAGTCCCGGGGAGGAATAGTGCCCATGGAAGTAGCTCAGCGGGAGCAGCCGCTCAGGCTACCCGGGAATGTGTCACTGTCCCCCGGCCAGACTTGGCGGCAGGTCCCGGGGAGGAATAGTGCTCATGGAAGTAGCTCAGCGGGAGCAGCTGCTGAAGATACCCGGGAATGTGTCACTGTCCCTGGGCCACACTTGGTCGTTGGTTCCTGATGAGGAACATGCCCATGGAAGTAAGAGTTCAGCGGGAGCAGCCGCTCAGGGCTACCCGGGAATGTGTCACTGTCCCCCGGCCAGACTTGGCGGCAGGTCCCGGGGAGGAATAGTGCCCATGGAAGTCGGAGCTCCAACCTCCAAGTTGACCTCAGCGGGAGCAGCCGCTGAGGCTACCCGGGCATGGGTGACTGTTCCCCGGCCACACTTGGTCGGAGGTCCCGGTGTGGAACATGCCCATGGAAGTTGAAGGGAAGAGAACCGCGAAAGGGAGTTTGGAGGCTGAGCCGCGGCCGAGGAGGTCTCACCGATCCCGGCGTGATTCCAGCCAGGCCCGGTACCCTATACCGAACTCGGCAGGGTGGCTTTATCCGGGACCCTGGAACCCTGGGCGGGGAGCCTAGGGGCGAGAGGGGCCCCATGGAGCTCGGGCAGACTAGAAGTACCCTCGTCTGCCCGCTGGAGGGCGCCCTTCCCGGAGCGGAGGGGACCCCCCAAGCGACCAAGTGCAAGCCGAGTTTGGAGCTCGAAACCCGGCCACACTTGGTAGTTGGTCCCGGTGAGGAACATGCCCATGGAAGTAAGAGCTCAGCGGGAGCAGCCACTCAGGCTACCCGGGAATGTGTCACTGTCCCCCGGCCAAGACTTGGCGGCAAGTCCCGGGGAGGAATAGTGCCCATGGAAGTAGCTCAGCGGGAGCAGCCACTCAGGCTACCCGGGAATGTGTCACTGTCCCCCGGCAAGACTTGGCGGCAGGTCCCGGGGAGGAATAGTGCTCATGGAAGTAGCTCAGCGGGAGCAGCTGCTGAGGCTACCCGGGAATGTGTCACTGTCCCTGGGCCACACTTGGTCGTTGGTTCCTGATGAGGAACATGCCCATGGAAGTAAGAGTTCAGCGGGAGCAGCCGCTCAGGGCTACACGGGAATGTGTCACTGTCCCCCGGCCAGACTTGGCGGCAGGTCCCGGGGAGGAATAGTGCCCATGGAAGTCGGAGCTCCAGCCTCCAAGTTGACCTCAGCGGGAGCAGCCGCTGAGGCTACCCGGGCATGGGTGACTGTTCCCCGGCCACACTTGGTCGGAGGTCCCGGTGTGGAACATGCCCATGGAAGTTGAAGGGAAGAGAACCGCGAAAGGGAGTTTGGAGGCTGAGCCGCGGCCGAGGAGGTCTCACCGATCCCGGCGTGATTCCAGCCAGGCCCGGTACCCTATACCGAACTCGACAGGGTGGCTGTATCCGGGACCCTGGAACCCTGGGCGGGGAGCCTAGGGGCGAGAGGGGCCCCATGGAGCTCGGGCAGACTAGAAGTACCCTCGTCTGCCCACTGGAGGGCGCCCTTCCCGGAGCGGAGGGGACCCCCCAAGCGACCAAGTGCAAGCCGAGTTTGGAGCTCGAAACCCGGCCACACTTGGTAGTTGGTCCCGGTGAGGAACATGCCCATGGAAGTAAGAGCTCAGCGGGAGCAGCCACTCAGGCTACCCGGCAATGTGTCACTGTCCCCCGGCCAAGACTTGGCGGCAAGTCCCGGGGAGGAATAGTGCCCATGGAAGTAGCTCAGCGGGAGCAGCTGCTGAGGCTACCCGGGAATGTGTCACTGTCCCCCGGCCAGACTTGGCGGCAGGTCCCGGGGAGGAATAGTGCTCATGGAAGTAGCTCAGCGGGAGCAGCTGCTGAGGCTACCCGGGAATGTGTCACTGTCCCTGGGCAACACTTGGTCGTTGGTTCCTGATGAGGAACATGCCCATGGAAGTAAGAGTTCAGCGGGAGAAGCCGCTCAAGCTACCCGGGAATGTGTCACTGTCCCCCGGCCAGACTTGGCGGCAGGTCCCGGGGAGGAACAGTGCCCATGGAAGTCGGAGCTCCAACCTCCAAGTTGACCTCAGCGGGAGCACTTGCTGAGGCTACCCGGGCATGGGCGACTGTTCCCCGGCCACACTTGGTCGGAGGTCCCGGTGTGGAACATGCCCATGGAAGTTGAAGGGAAGAGAACCGCGAAAGGGAGTTTGGAGGCTGAGCCGCGGCCGAGGAGGTCTCACCGATCCCGGCGTGATTCCAGCCAGGCCCGGTACCCTATACCGAACTCGGCAGGGTGGCTGTATCCGGGACCCTGGAACCCTGGGCGGGGAGCCTAGGGGCGAGAGGGGCCCCATGGAGCTCGGGCAGACTAGAAGTACCCTCGTCTGCCCGCTGGAGGGCGCCCTTCCCGGAGCGGAGGGGACCCCCCAAGCGACCAAGTGCAAGCCGAGTTTGGAGCTCGAAACCCGGCCACACTTGGTAGTTGGTCCCGGTGAGGAACATGCCCATGGAAGTAAGAGCTCAGCGGGAGCAGCCACTCAGGCTACCCGGCAATGTGTCACTGTCCCCCGGCCAAGACTTGGCGGCAAGTCCCGGGGAGGAATAGTGCCCATGGAAGTAGCTCAGCGGGAGCAGCTGCTGAGGCTACCCGGGAATGTGTCACTGTCCCCCGGCCAGACTTGGCGGCAGGTCCCGGGGAGGAATAGTGCTCATGGAAGTAGCTCAGCGGGAGCAGCTGCTGAGGCTACCCGGGAATGTGTCACTGTCCCTGGGCAACACTTGGTCGTTGGTTCCTGATGAGGAACATGCCCATGGAAGTAAGAGTTCAGCGGGAGAAGCCGCTCAAGCTACCCGGGAATGTGTCACTGTCCCCCGGCCAGACTTGGCGGCAGGTCCCGGGGAGGAACAGTGCCCATGGAAGTCGGAGCTCCAACCTCCAAGTTGACCTCAGCGGGAGCACTTGCTGAGGCTACCCGGGCATGGGCGACTGTTCCCCGGCCACACTTGGTCGGAGGTCCCGGTGTGGAACATGCCCATGGAAGTTGAAAGGAAGAGAACCGCGAAAGGGAGTTTGGAGGCTGAGCCGCGGCCGAGGAGGTCTCACCGATCCCGGCGTGATTCCAGCCAGGCCCGGTACCCTATACCGAACTCGGCAGGGTGGCTGTATCCGGGACCCTGGAACCCTGGGCGGGGAGCCTAGGGGCGAGAGGGGCCCCATGGAGCTCGGGCAGACTAGAAGTACCCTCGTCTGCCCGCTGGAGGGCGCCCTTCCCGGAGCGGAGGGGACCCCCAAGCGACCAAGTGCAAGCCGAGTTTGGAGCTCGAAACCCGGCCACACTTGGTAGTATGTCCCGGTGAGGAACATGCCCATGGAAGTAAGAGCTCAGCGGGAGCAGCCACTCAGGCTACCCGGCAATGTGTCACTGTCCCCCGGCCAAGACTTGGCGGCAAGTCCCGGGGAGGAATAGTGCCCATGGAAGTAGCTCAGCGGGAGCAGCCGCTCAGGCTACCCGGGAATGTGTCACTGTCCCCCGGCCAGACTTGGCGGCAGGTCCCGGGGAGGAATAGTGCTCATGGAAGTAGCTCAGCGGGAGCAGCTGCTGAAGATACCCGGGAATGTGTCACTGTCCCTGGGCCACACTTGGTCGTTGGTTCCTGATGAGGAACATGCCCATGGAAGTAAGAGTTCAGCGGGAGAAGCCGCTCAGGCTACCCGGGAATGTGTCACTGTCCCCCGGCCAGACTTGGCGGCAGGTCCCGGGGAGGAATAGTGCCCATGGAAGTCGGAGCTCCAACCTCCAAGTTGACCTCAGCGGGAGCACTTGCTGAGGCTACCCGGGCATGGGCGACTGTTCCCCGGCCACACTTGGTCGGAGGTCCCGGTGTGGAACATGCCCATGGAAGTTGAAGGGAAGAGAACCGCGAAAGGGAGTTTGGAGGCTGAGCCGCGGCCGAGGAGGTCTCACCGATCCCGGCGTGATTCCAGCCAGGCCCGGTACCCTATACCGAACTCGGCAGGGTGGCTGTATCCGGGACCCTGGAACCCTGGGCGGGGAGCCTAGGGGCGAGAGGGGCCCCATGGAGCTCGGGCAGACTAGAAGTACCCTCGTCTGCCCGCTGGAGGGCGCCCTTCCCGGAGCGGAGGGGACCCCCAAGCGACCAAGTGCAAGCCGAGTTTGGAGCTCGAAACCCGGCCACACTTGGTAGTATGTCCCGGTGAGGAACATGCCCATGGAAGTAAGAGCTCAGCGGGAGCAGCCACTCAGGCTACCCGGGAATGTGTCACTGTCCCCCGGCCAAGACTTGGCGGCAAGTCCCGGGGAGGAATAGTGCCCATGGAAGTAGCTCAGCGGGAGCAGCCGCTCAGGCTACCCGGGAATGTGTCACTGTCCCCCGGCCAGACTTGGCGGCAGGTCCCGGGGAGGAATAGTGCTCATGGAAGTAGCTCAGCGGGAGCAGCCACTCAGGCTACCCGGGAATGTGTCACTGTCCCTGGGCCACACTTGGTCGTTGGTTCCTGATGAGGAACATGCCCATGGAAGTAAGAGTTCAGCGGGAGCAGCCGCTCAGGGCTACCCGGGAATGTGTCACTGTCCCCCGGCCAGACTTGGCGGCAGGTCCCGGGGAGGAATAGTGCCCATGGAAGTCGGAGCTCCAACCTCCAAGTTGACCTCAGCGGGAGCAGCCGCTGAGGCTACCCGGGCATGGGTGACTGTTCCCCGGCCACACTTGGTCGGAGGTCCCGGTGTGGAACATGCCCATGGAAGTTGAAGGGAAGAGAACCGCGAAAGGGAGTTTGGAGGCTGAGCCGCGGCCGAGGAGGTCTCACCGATCCCGGCGTGATTCCAGCCAGGCCCGGTACCCTATACCGAACTCGGCAGGGTGGCTTTATCCGGGACCCTGGAACCCTGGGCGGGGAGCCTAGGGGCGAGAGGGGCCCCATGGAGCTCGGGCAGACTAGAAGTACCCTCGTCTGCCCGCTGGAGGGCGCCCTTCCCGGAGCGGAGGGGACCCCCCAAGCGACCAAGTGCAAGCCGAGTTTGGAGCTCGAAACCCGGCCACACTTGGTAGTTGGTCCCGGTGAGGAACATGCCCATGGAAGTAAGAGCTCAGCGGGAGCAGCCACTCAGGCTACCCGGGAATGTGTCACTGTCCCCCGGCCAAGACTTGGCGGCAAGTCCCGGGGAGGAATAGTGCCCATGGAAGTAGCTCAGCGGGAGCAGCCACTCAGGCTACCCGGGAATGTGTCACTGTCCCTCGGCCACACTTGGTCGTAGGTCCCGGTGAGGAACATGCCCATGGAAGTCGGAGCTCCAACCTCCAACCGGGTGAAGCCTCCGAGAGCTAGCCGGGAATAGGGCGCCAATCCCGGCTACCGCCCTCCAGGCTTGCCCCGGTCGAAAGACCTACGTCCTCGCACCAGCACAAGCGCAAAAATTTTCTAAGTGTGGGAGAACCGAGGACCCGCCCGGTGGCACTCTGCCTCTCGCTGCCGCCCTCCTGGAAGCGTCCTCGGTCACTGTGTGTGCGGCAGATATCAGAGCTCCGGAAAGGTGAAAAAGAACCGGTAAGAGGGCGAATCCGGCAGCTCCCTGCCGGGCGAGGACCACCGCGAGCGGCGGGGACGTCAGACGGGAGACGCGCGGCGGACCTTCCGTCGGAGTGCCTGGGATTTTGACCTCGGAGAAGTTCGAAAAAATTATGCGGTCGGAGCTGTCTGCCCCGGCCGGGGAAGGCTCACCGCCGGCGGCTGCCAACCCCTGGCTTGCCCGCTGGATGCCCTTTCGGAGGCTGCTGAAAAAGAACTGTCAGGCGGGCACCTCTCGGAAGAACCGCAGACCAAAACGACCGGTAAAAATTTTGGGCGATCCGACCCGTAGTGCACCTTCGGCGGCAGAGAAAAGCAACAAAAATACCGGTCAGAGAAGGGGAGTTTTGGTCGACTCTGCCAGGTTTTTGCACTAAGTCAGATCCGTAATGCCAGCGGGACTGAGTCGCTTTTGCGTGCCGTGGTCCTGGAGGCCTGCTCGGACAGAGCGGTCCTTCGGGTCCCGCGGGAAGGGGCATTTCATGTTCCTCTGCGGGAGGTGATCCATTTTCTGCGGGAAATGGCGAGCCCCTTCGGCTACAAGAGTGTGTAGGTCCCGCTCAACAGTCTACGTCCTTAACCATCGGGGACTTTGTAGATTTTGCCCAAAATCGCTCTCCGCAGAACAGAGCGTGAGGTCTCCGCGGCGGAGGCCGGAAAAGGTGCGAGGTGAGCGGCATGGTATGACTGGGCTCGTGCCGCTCACTGCTACCCGGAGCGTGGCGCCCTCCGGGTAAAAGGCTAGCCGGGGCGAGTAGGTGGGTTGACGGGCGCATAAGCCACGCCGTCCCCGCCGTACAAGGTGCCGGTGGCCTGGCGAACCACCGGCGTAAGGCTAGCCAGGGCGGACCGCGGGGCAGAGGGCGCATAAGCCACGCTCTCTCTCCATCCCACCAGCACAAGCGAATTATTTTCAAAGTGTGGGAGAACCGGCTTCCCGACCGGTGGCACTCTGCCTCTCGCTGCCGCCCTCCTGGAAGCGTCCTCGGTCACTCGGAGTACGGCAGATTTAAGAGCTCCGGAATGGTGAAAAAGAACCGGAGAGAGGGCGACTCCGGCTTCTCTCTGCCGGGCGAGGACCACCGCAGGCGGCGGGGACGTCTGACAGGAGACGGCGCTGCGGGCAGGCTTTAAAAGTGCATGGGGTTTTGGCCTCGGCAAAAGTCGAAAAAATTATGCGGTCGGAGCTGTCTGCCCCGGCCGGGGAAGGCTCACCGCCGGCGGCTGCCAACCCCTGGCTTGCCCGCTGGATGCCCTTTCGGAGGCTTCTGAAAAAGAACTGTCAGGCGGGCACCTCTCGGAAGAACCGCAGACCAAAACGACCGGTAAAAATTTTGGGCGATCCGACCCGTAGTGCACCTTCGGCGGCAGAGAAAAGCAACAAAAATACCGGTCAGAGAAGGGGAGTTTTGGTCGACTCTGCCAGGTTTTTGCACTAAGTCAGATCCGTAATGCCAGCGGGACTGAGTCGCTCTTGCGTGCCGTGGTCCTGGAAGCCTGCTCGGACAGAGTGGTCCTTCGGGTCCCGCGGGAAGGGGCATTTCATGTTCCTCTGCGGGAGGTGGTCCATTTTCTGCGGGAAATGGCGAGCCCCATCGGCTACAAGAGTGTGTAGGTCCCGCTCAACAGTCTACGTCCTTAACCATCGGGGACTTTGTAGATTTTGCCCAAAATCGCTCTCCGCAGAACAGAGCGTGAGGTCTCCGCGGCGGAGGCCGGAAAAGGTGCGAGGTGAGCGGCATGGTATGACTGGGCTCGTGCCGCTCACTGCTACCCGGAGCGTGGCGCCCTCCGGGTACAAGGCTAGCCGGGGCGAGTAGGTGGGATGACGGGCGCATAAGCAACGCCGTCCCCGCCGTACAAGGTGCCGGTGGCCTGGCGAACCACCGGCGTAAGGCTAGCCAAGGGCGTACCGCGGGGCAGAGGGCGCATAAGCCACGCTCTCTCTCCATCCCACCAGCACAAGCGAAAAATTTTCAAAGTGTGGGAGAACCGGCTTCCCGACCGGTGGCACTCTGCCTCTCGCTGCCGCCCTCCTGGAAGCGTCCTCGGTCACTCGGAGTACGGCAGATTTAAGAGCTCCGGAATGGTGAAAAAGAACCGGAGAGAGGGCGACTCCGGCTTCTCCCTGCCGGGCGAGGACCACCGCAGGCGGCGGGGACCTCTGACAGGAGGCGGCGCCGCGGCAGGCTTTCTAAGTGCCTGGGCTTTTGGCCTCGGCGAAAGTCGAAAAAATTATGCGGTCGGAGCTGTCTGCCCCGGCCGGGGAAGGCTCACCGCCGGCGGCTGCCAACCCCTGGCTTGCCCGCTGGATGGCCTTTCGGAGGCTGCTGAAAAAGAACTGTCAGGCGGGCACCTCTCGGAAGAACCGCAGACCAAAACGACCGGTAAAAATTTTGGGCGATCCGACCCGTAGTGCACCTTCGGCGGCAGAGAAAAGCAACAAAAATACCGGTCAGAGAAGGGGAGTTTTGGTCGACTCTGCCAGGTTTTTGCACTAAGTCAGATCCGTAATGCCAGCGGGACTGAGTCGCTCTTGCGTGCCGTGGTCCTGGAGGCCTGCTCGGACAGAGTGGTCCTTCGGGTCCCGCGGGAAGGGGCATTTCATGTTCCTCTGCGGGAGGTGGTCCATTTTCTGCGGGAAATGGCGAGCCCCTTCGGCTGCAAGAGTGTGTAGGTCCCGCTCAACAGTCTACGTCCTTAACCATCGGGGACTTTGTAGATTTTGGTCAAGATCGCCCCCCGCATGTCCTAGCGGGAGGTCTCCGCGGCGGAGGCCGGAAAAGGTGCGAGGTGAGCGGCATGGTATGACTGGGCTCGTGCCGCTCACTGCTACCCGGAGCGTGGCGCCCTCCGGGTAAAAGGCTAGCCGGGGCGAGTAGGTGGGTTGACGGGCGCATAAGCCACGCCGTCCCCGCCGTACAAGGTGCCGGTGGCCTGGCGAACCACCGGCGTAAGGCTAGCCAAGGGCGTACCGCGGGGCAGAGGGCGCATAAGCCACGCTCTCTCTCCATCCCACCAGCACAAGCGAAAAATTTTCAAAGTGTGGGAGAACCGGCTTCCCGACCGGTGGCACTCTGCCTCTCGCTGCCGCCCTCCTGGAAGCGTCCTCGGTCACTCGGAGTACGGCAGATTTAAGAGCTCCGGAATGGTGAAAAAGAACCGGAGAGAGGGCGACTCCGGCTTCTCTCTGCCGGGCGAGGACCACCGCAGGCGGCGGGGACGTCTGACAGGAGACGGCGCTGCGGGCAGGCTTTAAAAGTGCATGGGGTTTTGGCCTCGGCGAAAGTCGAAAAAATTATGCGGTCGGAGCTGTCTGCCCTGGCCGGGGAAGGCTCACCGCCGGCGGCTGCCAACCCCTGGCTTGCCCGCTGGATGGCCTTTCGGAGGCTGCTGAAAAAGAACTGTCAGGCGGGCACCTCTCGGAAGAACCGCAGACCAAAACGACCGGTAAAAATTTTGGGCGATCCGACCCTCAGTGCACCTTCGGCGGCAGAGAAAAGCAACAAAAATACCGGTCAGAGAAGGGGAGTTTTGGTCGACTCTGCCAGGTTTTTGCACTAAGTCAGATCCGTAATGACAGCGGGACTGAGTCGCTCTTGCGTGCCGTGGTCTTGGAAGCCTGCTCGGACAGAGTGGTCCATCGGGTCCCGCGGGAAGGGGCATTTCATGTTCCTCTGCGGGAGGTGGTCCATTTTCTGCGGGAAATGGCGAGCCCCTTCGGCTGCAAGAGTGTGTAGGTCCCGCTCAACAGTCTACGTCCTTAACCATCGGGGACTTTGTAGATTTTGGTCAAGATCGCCCCCCGCATGTCCTAGCGGGAGGTCTCCGCGGCGGAGGCCGGAAAAGGTGCGAGGTGAGCGGCATGGTATGACTGGGTTCGTGCCGCTCACCGTTACCCGGAGCGTGGCGCCCTCCGGGTAAAAGGCTAGCCGGGGCGAGTAGGTGGGATGACGGGCGCATAAGCAACGCCGTCCCCGCCGTACAAGGTGCCGGTGGCCTGGCGAACCACCGGCGCAAGGCTAGCCAGGGCGTACCGCGGGGCAGAGGGCGCATAAGCCACGCTCTCTCTCCATCCCACCAGCACAAGCGAAAAAATTTCAAAGTGTGGGAGAACCGGCTTCCCGACCGGTGGCACTCTGCCTCTCGCTGCCGCCCTCCTGGAAGCGTCCTCGGTCACTCGGTGTCCGGCAGATTTCAGAGCTCCGGAATGGTGAAAAAGAACCGGTGAGAGGGCGAATCCGGCTTCTCTCTGCCGGGCGAGGACCACCGCAGGCGGCAAGGGACGTCTGCCAGGAGACGGCGCTGCGGGCAGGCTTTAAAAGTGCATGGGGTTTTGGCCTCGGCGAAAGTCGAAAAAATTTTGCGGTCGGAGCTGTCTGCCCCGGCCGGGGAAGGCTCACCGCCGGCGGCTGCCAACCCCTGGCTTGCCCGCTGGATGCCCTTTCGGAGGCTGCTGAAAAAGAACTGTCAGGCGGGCACCTCTCGGAAGAACCGCAGACCAAAACGACCGGTAAAAATTTTGGGCGATCCGACCCTCAGTGCACCTTCGGCGGCAGAGAAAAGCAACAAAAACACCGGTCAAAGAAGGGAGGTTTTGGTCGACTCTGCCTGGTTTTTGCACAAAGTCAGATCCGTAATGCCAGCGGGACTGAGTCGCTTTTGCGTGCCGTGGTCCTGGAGGCCTGCTCGGACAGAGCGGTCCTTCGGGTCCCGCGGGAAGGGGCATTTCATGTTCCTCTGCGGGAGGTGGTCCATTTTCTGCGGGAAATGGCGAGCCCCATCGGCTACAAGAGTGTGTAGGTCCCGCTCAACAGTCTACGTCCTTAACCATCGGGGACTTTGTAGATTTTGGCAGAAATCGCCCCCCGCAGGTCCTAGCGGGAGGTCTCCGCGGCGGAGGCCGGAGAGGGCGCGAGGTGAGCGGCATGGTATGACTGGGTTCGTGCCGCTCACTGGTACCCGGAGCGTGGCGCCCTCCGGGTAAAAGGCTAGCCGGGGCGAGTAGGTGGGTTGACGGGCGCATAAGCCACGCCGTCCCCGCCGTACAAGGTGCCGGTGGCCTGGCGAACCACCGGCGTAAGGCTAGCCGAGGGCGTACCGCGGGGCAGAGGGCGCATAAGCCACGCTCTCTCTCCATCCCACCAGAACAAGCGAAAAATTTTCAAAGTGTGGGAGAACCGGCGACCCGACCGGTGGCACTCTGCCTCTCGCTGCCGCCCTCCTGGAAGCGTCCTCGGTCACTCGGTGTCCGGCAGATTTCAGAGCTCCGGAATGGTGAAAAAGAACCGGAGAGGGGGCGACTCCGGCTTCTCTCTGCCGGGCGAGGACCACCGCAGGCGGCAAGGGACGTCTGACAGGAGACGGCGCTGCGGGCAGGCTTTAAAAGTGCATGGGGTTTTGGCCTCGGCGAAAGTCGAAAAAATTTTGCGGTCGGAGCCGTCTGCCCCGGCCGGGGAAGGCTCACCGCCGGCGGCTGCCAACCCCTGGCTTGCCCGCTGGATGGCCTTTCGGAGGCTGCTGAAAAAGAACTGTCAGGCGGGCACCTCTCGGAAGAACCGCAGACCAAAACGACCGGTAAAAATTTTGGGCGATCCGACCCTCAGTGCACCTTCGGCGGCAGAGAAAAGCATCAAAAATACCGGTCAAAGAAGCGAGGTTTTGGTCGACTCTGCCAGGTTTTTGCACAAAGTGTTGGCATCGTGCGGCGTCGCGCTTTGCCGTACCGTATCCCCAATGGAGCGGCGCCCGGCGGGGTAGGCTAGCCATGTGAGGTCGAGGGCGGGAGGACGGGACGTAAGCCAGGCCGTTCTCCACAAGAAATTCCGGACGCGGAGACCCCTTCTCCGCCCTACGGTCCCCAATGGGGTGGCGCCCGGCGGGTGAGGCTAGCCATGGGAGGACGGGACGTAAGCCAGGCCGTTCTCCACAAGAAATTCCGTACGCGGAGACCCCTTCTCCGCCCTACGGTCCCCAATGGGGTGGCGCCCGGCGGGTGAGGCTAGCCATGTGAGGTCGAGGGCGGGAGGACGGGACGTAAGCCAGGCCGTTCTCCACAAGTAAATTCCGGACGCGGAGACCCCTTCTCCGCCCTACGGTCCCCAATGGGGTGGCGCCCGGCGGGTGAGGCTAGCCGTGTGAGGTCGAGGGCGGGAGGACGGGACGTAAGCCAGGCCGTTCTCCACAAGTAAATTCCGGACGCGGAGACCCCTTCTCCGCCCTACGGTCCCCAATGGGGTGGCGCCCGGCGGGTGAGGCTAGCCATGTGAGGTCGAGGGCGGGAGGACGGGACGTAAGCCAGGCCGTTCTCCACAAGTAAATTCCGGACGCGGAGACCCCTTCTCCGCCCTACGGTCCCCAATGGGGTGGCGCCCGGCGGGTGAGGCTAGCCATGTGAGGTCGAGGGCGGGAGGACGGGACGTAAGCCAGGCCGTTCTCCACAAGTAAATTCCGGACGCGGAGACCCCTTCTCCGCCCTACGGTCCCCAATGGGGTGGCTCCCGGCGGGTGAGGCTAGCCATGTGAGGTCGAGGGCGGGAGGACGGGACGCAAGCCAGGCCGTTCTCCACAAACTCCCAGCGGTAGAGTCTCGGCTCTCCGCTCTTTTGATCGATCTGACACAGCGCGATCCGGCGGGGCAGGGCACTTTGCTCGGTCAGGGGTATTGGCCCCGGCCGGTTTATGGTAAAGCGTTCCTTAGCCTCAGTCTTGGTCGCGCATCAATCCCCCGCTCCCCGTGAGCGGCTGTCGTCCTCTGCCTAAGGTTGTGTAGCGCGGTGCCAGTGTGGTCCTCGCACGGCCCCGCTCCTGCCACAGCGGTAGGACTCTCTGCTTCGGCTGAGGTTTGCTACGAAGCGTATGGAACGGGCGTACTCCACCGTACCGTGGGTGGGGGGCGGCGGCGGCGGCGGCAGCGTCCAGCGCGGAGCTCCGGCTCCCGCGGCAGCGCCTCGCCTAGTGTCCCTCGGGCAAGTCCAATCGCCCCCCGCCCGGTCGGAGAGCGCAGACACACCTCTGTGTCCACGGTTTATTTCCGCAGCACGAAAAGGGACGGCTCCCGCCTGCTCCTCGCGGCGGCGACGAGGCTTAGACCCACCGTGGCGTATCCGCGGTAGGTATGCTCGTCGGTCGGAGGAGCGGTTGCGGTCGAGTGGTCCCCAGTGTACCCTGTTAGCGCTGCCCGCCTACGCCTGAAGAGCTGCGGACCGAGAAAAAGGTTCGCTCCGCTGCTGACGGCGAAGCGCGCGGCACGCCGCGGAAGAGGAGAGGGAGCGGTCGCCCCCGGGGCGGCTCCCCTCCGAGTCCGGCAGAAGCAGAGATTGTAGCGGAGGGGGGGGTTTCTAAATTCCCCGGGCGTGTTATCCCCAGCGGTAGCCTTTGAACTCTTCAACCGCAAGCACGATCGCACGTTCACAGCACCCGTCACTAGGAGCCGGGCCAGAGGCGGGCGGCAGACGAAACCGACATGAGCGCTTAAGGGTATTGCACCCCCGGCGCCCAGACCCTGGAAATTGAGTCTGCCCCCAAAGCCCACCCGCGTCCTCCTTGGCGCTCCCGGAGTACATGGTCGTAGATGGGCCATCGGTCGCTAATGCCAAACTGCGTCCCAGGGGTGCGTCCCCTCTGACCAACGGCAGACCCATCCCTCTCGCCAATCCGCGGATCCCCGCCAGGTCCCGAACAGGGCTCGTCCTTTAGCGTTTCAAATGCGCCCTCCCCGCCATACGAGGGGTTGAGGACCGTAGCCTTCCCTTACGAGAGGCACCAGGGGTGCGCCTGCTCGAGGGCCCGGCCGTGGGCGTAACGCTTGGGCCGCCCGGGGGAGTCGGTAGACCATGGGAGACCAACACTCGCACACGAACGTTGCCCGTGCTTTTGTGGAAGAGAGCTTCTTGCGAGGTTGTCGCTGCGGTGGCGCCCGGACAAACCCTATCCCTAAAACTTCTGGGGAATTGGCGTCTAAGCCTGCACCCTGCTCGGTATCCCTGCACCCACGAAGGGGGCCGTGGAAGGCTTGGGGTCGCGCCGGCGAAACCGACCGGATGCCCGGGGTACTGAACCCCCGGGGTCCCACCCTGGAAATTGAGCCGTCCGACCCCGCCACGTCTTCCTAGTGCTCTCCTTGGCTCCCCCGCCTGTGGGCATCGTTAGGGGCTGCGGTCATCAGCGCCGGCTAAGCTTCGGCAACACGGCCGACCCACCCCTTCGGCGCCTGGGGGTGCCTGGTCCCAGTCCGGGCCGTTCCGTAGGGGCGGCTATCCCTTACATGAGGGACTCGGTGCGTCCGCTCGGGCTGCGGGGCTCCGGCTCCGACAGCCGGGGAGCTGGTTTTGACCGCGGGCCTCCACGGGAACCGGCAGGGACCGGACTAGGCGTCAAGCCGAAAATAACCCCGGCACCCTCTGCTTCCAAAGCGAGGGGACCTTTGGCCGAGCGGGGGCACCGGAAGCCGAACCGACCCCAACCCCTCTTCCTACCCCAGGGCTGGGCTGACCAATCCCCTGATCGGGTCTAAAATGGAAGAAGGGGATTCGAGGGAAGGGGCTGGCGGAAGGCAGTTGCCCGACGGAGTAGGCGAAGGCCAGGCCGTTTCCGAGTCCCGAGCAGAGGAGGGCGAACTCGGCTCTTCATCGACCGACGGCGAGGCGAGGGCGGTGGCTGCCGCGGGGAAGACTCCATTGCTCGTCAGCGCGCTAGGAGCGGGGCCGACTGGCTGCTCGGGGTATGGCATCCCCGGGGGCCCACCCTGGAAATCTTCGCTCCTCAGCCGCTGCAGGTTATAAGGTCCCGCCGCGCGTAAGCGCTCAACTCTCCGACCCACGGATGTCGAGCCCATGGTGAGCCGGCCGTTTCGTACGGGGAAAAGGGGTCCTCTGGCCCCACATCGATCGAGGGGGTTTAGATCCGCGGAGGCACGCACCGCGAGGCGAATCGCTGCTTTTCCCCAAGAGGTTAACCTTCAAACCACCGAGTAGGTTCGGGGCAGGGCCGACAGTCTGCACTGGGGTATTGCATCCCTGGTGGGGCGACCCTGGAAATCTCTGCCCCTTTCCACTCTTTCGGTTGGGCCTCTCGTCGGGGCGAGCGTAAGTCGGCAAGCAGACGTGGGAAGAGGCTTCTTACCGGTGACACTCCCTTCGTGAGAGAGGCAGGTACTCGCCCCGGACCCCGGTCCAAATCTGCGCGGGCCGGACGGCCTCGGCCCTAGCCGAAGGCCGCTCCCGCGAAGCCAGGGAGCCGAAAAAAAAACCCCGACACCCTCCGCGACCTCGCGTGCTTCCAAAGCGAGGGGAAACTTTGGCCGAGCGGGGCACCCGAAGCCGAACCGACCCCAACCCCTCTTCTTACCCCAGGGCTGGGCTGACCAATCCCCTGATCGGGTCTAAAATGGAAGAAGGGGATTCGAGGGAAGGGGCTGGCGGAAGGCAGTTGCCCGACGGAGTAGGCGAAGGCCAGGCCGTTTCCAAATCCCGAGCCAGAGGAGGGCGAACGACGTTCTTCATCGACCGACGGCGAGGCTAGGGCGAGGGCGGTGGCTGCCGCGGGGAAGACTCCATTGCTTGCCAGCGTGCTAGGAGCGGGGCCGACAGGCTGCTCGGGGTATGGCATCCCCGGGGGCCCACCCTGGAAATCTTCGCTCCTCAGCCGCTGCAGGTTATAAGGTCCCGCCGCGCGTAAGCGCTCAACTCCCCGACCCACGGACGTCGAGCCCATGGTGAGCTGACAGTTTCGTACGGGGAAAAGGGGTCCTCTGGCCCCACATCGATCGAGGGGGTTTAGATCCGCGGAGGCACGCACCGCGAGGCGAATCGCTGCTTTTCCCCAAGAGGTTAACCTTCAAACCACCGAGTAGGTTCGGGGCAGGGCCGACTGTCTGCACTGGGGTATTGCATCCCTGGTGGGGCGACCCTGGAAATCTCTGCCCCTTTCCACTCTTTCGGTTGGGCCTCTCGTCGGGGCGAGCGTAAGTCGGCAAGCAGACGTGGGAAGAGGCTTCTTACCGGTGACACTCCCTTCGTGAGAGAGGCAGGTACTCGCCCCGCACCCCGGTCCAAATCTGCTCGGTCCGGCCGTCGTCGGCCCTAGCCGAAGGCCGCTCCCGCGAAGCCAGGCGATCCGAACCGAGGATCCGCGCGAGCCTTCTCCAAGCCCTCTGCCGGGCGCTGGTGTTGAAAGCGTAGCGGACCCTGTTCGCCGGAGCGATAGGAGCGGAGCACCGGTCCCGCAGGGTTGAAAGCTGGGTAGCAGCGCCGTAGCTTCCCTCCCAGCCTTCCCCCGGACCTGGCGCCCGATCCCCTCCGCTCCTCTGTGCGTTGGCGGGCGGCGCTGCATGGGTACGTCGCGACGGCTCCTATCGTCTCTCTCGCT
>NW_027285019.1:82500-107500 GCF_040894005.1 Engystomops pustulosus | reverse complement strand
GCCTGTCACTGTTCCCCGGCCAGACTTGGCGGCAAGTCCCGGGGACGAACAAGCCCATGGAAGTAGGAGCTCAGCGGGAGCAGCCACTTGGCCTATGCGGCCACATGTCACTGTCCCCCGGTAGGACTTGGCGGCAGGTCCCGGGGAGGAACGAGCCCATGGAAGTAGGAGCTCCGACTTCCAAAGTGATGACGTCAGCGGGAGCAGCCGCTCGGCCGTATCCGGCGGCATGTCACTGTTCCCCGGCCAGACTTGGCGGCAAGTCCCGGGGACGAACAAGCCCATGGAAGTAGGGGCTCAGCGGGAGCAGCCAGTTGGCCTATCCGGCCACATGTCACTGTCCCCCGGCCAGACTTGGCGGCAAGTCCCGGGGAGGAACAAGCCCATGGAAGTAGGAGCTCCGACTTCCAAAGTGATGACGTCAGCGGGAGCAGCCGCTCGGCCGTATCCGGCGGCATGTCACTGTTCCCCGGCCAGACTTGGCGGCAAGTCCCGGGGACGAACAAGCCCATGGAAGTAGGGGCTCAGCGGGAGCAGCCAGTTGGCCTATCCGGCCACATGTCACTGTCCCCCGGCCAGACTTGGCGGCAAGTCCCGGGGAGGAACAAGCCCATGGAAGTAGGAGCTCCGACTTCCAAAGTGATGACGTCAGCGGGAGCAGCCGCTCGGCCGTATCCGGCGGCATGTCACTGTTCCCCGGCCAGACTTGGCGGCAAGTCCCGGGGACGAACAAGCCCATGGAAGTAGGGGCTCAGCGGGAGCAGCCAGTTGGCCTATCCGGCCACATGTCACTGTCCCCCGGCCAGACTTGGCGGCAAGTCCCGGGGAGGAACAAGCCCATGGAAGTAGGAGCTCCTACTTCCAAAGCGATGACGTCAGCGGGAGCAGCCGCTCGGCCGTATCCGGCGGCATGTCACTGTTCCCCGGCCAGACTTGGCGGCAAGTCCCGGGGGACGAACAAGCCCATGGAAGTAGGGGCTCAGCGGGAGCAGCCAGTTGGCCTATCCGGCCACATGTCACTGTCCCCCATCCAGACTTGGCGGCAAGTCCCGGGGAGGAACAAGCCCATGGAAGTAGGAGCTCCTACTTCCAAAGCGATGACGTCAGCGGGAGAAGCCGCTCGGCCTATCCGGCCACATGTCACTGTCCCCCGGCCACACTTGGCTATAGGTCCCGGGGAGGAATAATGCCCATGGAAGTAGGAGCTCCTACTTCCAAAGGGGCAAGTCAGCGGGAGCAGCCACTTGGCCTATCCGGCCAAGTTTCACTGTTCCCCGGCCACACTTGGCTGTAGGTCCCGGAGAGGAATAATGCCCATGGAAGTAAGAGCTCCTACCTCCAAAGGGGCAAGTCAGCGGGAGAAGCCACTTGGCCTATCCGGCCACATGTCACTGTCCCCCGGCCAAGCTTGGCTGTAGGTCCCGGGGAGGAATAATGCCCATGGAAGTAGGAGCTCCTACTTCCAAAGGGGCAAGTCAGCGGAAGAAGCCACTAGTTCTATCCGGCCAAGAGTCACTGTTCCCCGGCCTAACTTGGCAGTAGGTCCCGGGGAGGAATAATGCCCATGGAAGTAGGAGCTCCTACTTCCAAAGGGGCAAGTCAGCGGGAGAAGCCACTTGGCCTATCCGGCCAAGAGTCACTGTTCCCCGGCCACTCTTGGCAGTAGGTCCCGGGGAGGAATAATGCCCATGGAAGTAGGAGCTCCTACTTCCAAAGGGGCAAGTCAGCGGGAGAAGCCACTAGTTCTATCCGGCCAAGAGTCACTGTTCCCCGGCTACACTTGGCAGTAGGTCCCGGGGAGGAATAATGCCCATGGAAGTAGGAGCTACTACCTCCAAAGGGTGAAGACACTTGGCTCTAAGTCCCCGAGAGGTATACTGCCCATGGGAGTAAGAGCTCCTACTTCCAAAGGGGCAAGTCAGCGGGAGAAGCCACTTGGCCTACCCGGCCAAGAGTCACTGTTCCCCGGCCACACTTGGCAGTAGGTCCCGGGGAGGAATAATGCCCATGGAAGTAGGAGCTCCTACTTCCAAAGGGGCAAGTCAGCGGGAGAAGCCACTTGGCCTACCCGGCCAAGAGTCACTGTTCCCCGGCCACACTTGGCAGTAGGTCCCGGGGAGGAATAATGCCCATGGAAGTAGGAGCTCCTACTTCCAAAGGGGCAAGTCAGCGGGAGAAGCCACTTGGCCTATCCGGCCACATGTCACTGTCCCCCGGCCACACTTGGCTGTAGGTCCCGGGGAGGAATAATGCCCATGGAAGTAGGAGCTCCTACTTCCAAAGGGGCAAGTCAGCGGAAGAAGCCACTAGTTCTATCCGGCCAAGAGTCACTGTTCCCCGGCCTTACTTGGCAGTAGGTCCCGGGGAGGAATAATGCCCATGGAAGTAGGAGCTCCTACTTCCAAAGGGGCAAGTCAGCGGGAGAAGCCACTTGGCCTATCCGGCCAAGAGTCACTGTTCCCCGGCCACACTTGGCAATAGGTCCCGGGGAGGAATAATGCCCATGGAAGTAGGAGCTCCTACTTCCAAAGGGGCAAGTCAGCGGGAGAAGCCACTAGTTCTATCCGGCCAAGAGTCACTGTTCCCCGGCTACACTTGGCAGTAGGTCCCGGGGAGGAATAATGCCCATGGAAGTAGGAGCTACTACCTCCAAAGGGTGAAGACACTTGGCTCTAAGTCCCCGAGAGGTATACTGCCCATGGGAGTAAGAGCTCCTACTTCCAAAGGGGCAAGTCAGCGGGAGAAGCCACTTGGCCTACCCGGCCAAGAGTCACTGTTCCCCGGCCACACTTGGCAGTAGGTCCCGGGGAGGAATAATGCCCATGGAAGTAGGAGCTCCTACTTCCAAAGGGGCAAGTCAGCGGGAGAAGCCACTTGGCCTACCCGGCCAAGAGTCACTGTTCCCCGGCCACACTTGGCAGTAGGTCCCGGGGAGGAATAATGCCCATGGAAGTAGGAGCTCCTACTTCCAAAGGGGCAAGTCAGCGGGAGAAGCCACTTGGCCTATCCGGCCACATGTCACTGTCCCCCGGCCACACTTGGCTGTAGGTCCCGGGGAGGAATAATGCCCATGGAAGTAGGAGCTCCTACTTCCAAAGGGGCAAGTCAGCGGAAGAAGCCACTAGTTCTATCCGGCCAAGAGTCACTGTTCCCCGGCCTTACTTGGCAGTAGGTCCCGGGGAGGAATAATGCCCATGGAAGTAGGAGCTCCTACTTCCAAAGGGGCAAGTCAGCGGGAGAAGCCACTTGGCCTATCCGGCCAAGAGTCACTGTTCCCCGGCCACACTTGGCAATAGGTCCCGGGGAGGAATAATGCCCATGGAAGTAGGAGCTCCTACTTCCAAAGGGGCAAGTCAGCGGGAGAAGCCACTAGTTCTATCCGGCCAAGAGTCACTGTTCCCCGGCCACACTTGGCAGTAGGTCCCGGGGAGGAATAATGCCCATGGAAGTAGGAGCTACCACCTCCAAAGGGTGAAGACACTTGGCTCTAAGTCCCCGAGAGGTATACTGCCCATGGGAGTAAGAGCTCCTACTTCCAAAGGGGCAAGTCAGCGGGAGAAGCCACTTGGCCTATCCGGCCAAGAGTCACTGTTCCCCGGCCACACTTGGCAGTAGGTCCCGGAGAGGAATAGTGCCCATGGAAGTAGGAGCTCCTACTTCCAAAGGGGCAAGTCAGCGGGAGAAGCCACTTGGCCTACACGGCCAAGAGTCACTGTTCCCCGGCCACACTTGGCAGTAGGTCCCGGGGAGGAATAATGCCCATGGAAGTAGGAGCTACTACCTCCAAAGGGGCAAGTCAGCGGGAGAAGCCACTTGGCCTACCCGGCCAAGAGTCACTGTTCCCCGGCCACTCTTGGCAGTAGGTCCCGGGGAGGAATAATGCCCATGGAAGTAGGAGCTCCTACCTCCAAAGGGGCAAGTCAGCGGGAGAAGCCACTTGGCCTACCCGGCCAAGAGTCACTGTTCCCCGGCCACACTTGGCAGTAGGTCCCGGGGAGGAATAATGCCCATGGAAGTAGGAGCTCCTACCTCCAAAGGGGCAAGTCAGCGGGAGAAGCCACTTGGCCTATCCGGCCAAGAGTCACTGTTCCCCGGCCACACTTGGCAGTAGGTCCCGGGGAGGAATAATGCCCATGGAAGTAAGAGCTCCTACTTCCAAAGGGGCAGGTCAGCGGGAGAAGCCACTTGGCCTATCCGGCCACATGTCACTGTCCCCCGGCCAAGCTTGGCTGTAGGTCCCGGGGAGGAATAATGCCCATGGAAGTAGGAGCTCCTACTTCCAAAGGGGCAAGTCAGCGGAAGAAGCCACTAGTTCTATCCGGCCAAGAGTCACTGTTCCCCGGCCACACTTGGCAGTAGGTCCCGGGGAGGAATAATGCCCATGGAAGTAGGAGCTCCTACTTCCAAAGGGGCAAGTCAGCGGGAGAAGCCACTTGGCCTATCCGGCCAAGAGTCACTGTTCCCCGGCCACACTTGGCAGTAGGTCCCGGGGAGGAATAATGCCCATGGAAGTAGGAGCTCCTACTTCCAAAGGGGCAAGTCAGCGGGAGAAGCCACTTGGCCTACCCGGCCAAGAGTCACTGTTCCCCGGCCACACTTGGCAGTAGGTCCCGGGGAGGAATAATGCCCATGGAAGTAGGAGCTCCTACCTCCAAAGGGGCAAGTCAGCGGGAGAAGCCACTTGGCCTATCCGGCCAAGAGTCACTGTTCCCCGGCCACACTTGGCAGTAGGTCCCGGGGAGGAATAATGCCCATGGAAGTAAGAGCTCCTACTTCCAAAGGGGCAAGTCAGCGGGAGAAGCCACTTGGCCTATCCGGCCACATGTCACTGTCCCCCGGCCAAGCTTGGCTGTAGGTCCCGGGGAGGAATAATGCCCATGGAAGTAGGAGCTCCTACTTCCAAAGGGGCAAGTCAGCGGGAGAAGCCACTTGGCCTATCCGGCCAAGAGTCACTGTTCCCCGGCCACACTTGGCAGTAGGTCCCGGGGAGGAATAATGCCCATGGAAGTAGGAGCTCCTACTTCCAAAGGGGCAAGTCAGCGGGAGAAGCCACTAGTTCTATCCGGCCAAGAGTCACTGTTCCCCGGCAACACTTGGCAGTAGGTCCCGGGGAGGAATAATGCCCATGGAAGTAGGAGCTACCACCTCCAAAGGGTGAAGACACTTGGCTCTAAGTCCCCGAGAGGTATACTGCCCATGGGAGTAAGAGCTCCTACTTCCAAAGGGGCAAGTCAGCGGGAGAAGCCACTTGGCCTATCCGGCCAAGAGTCACTGTTCCCCGGCCACACTTGGCAGTAGGTCCCGGGGAGGAATAATGCCCATGGAAGTAGGAGCTCCTACTTCCAAAGGGGCAAGTCAGCGGGAGAAGCCACTTGGGCTATCCGGCCACATGTCACTGTCCCCCGGCCACACTTGGCAGTAGGTCCCGGGGAGGAATAATGCCCATGGAAGTAAGAGCTCCTACTTCCAAAGGGGCAAGTCAGCGGGAGAAGCCACTTGGCCTAACCGGCCACATGTCACTGTCCCCCGGCCACACTTGCCAGTAGGTCCCGGGGAGGAATAATGCCCATGGAAGTAAGAGCTCCTACTTCCAAAGGGGCAAGTCAGCGGGAGCAGCCACTTGGCCTATCCGGCCAAGAGTCACTGTTCCCCGGCCACACTTGGCAGTAGGTCCCGGGGAGGAATAATGCCCATGGAAGTAGGAGCTCCTACTTCCAAAGGGGCAAGTCAGCGGGAGCAGCCACTTGGCCTATCCGTCCAAGAGTCACTGTTCCCCGGCCACACTTGGCTGTAGGTCCCGGGGAGGAATAATGCCCATGGAAGTAGGAGCTCCTACTTCCAAAGGGGCAAGTCAGCGGGAGAAGCCACTAGTTCTATCCGGCCAAGAGTCACTGTCCCCCGGCCACACTTGGCAGTAGGTCCCGGGGAGGAATAATGCCCATGGAAGTAGGAGCTACCACCTCCAAAGGGTGAAGACACTTGGCTCTAAGTCCCCGAGAGGTATACTGCCCATGGGAGTAAGAGCTCCTACTTCCAAAGGGGCAAGTCAGCGGGAGAAGCCACTTGGCCTATCCGGCCAAGAGTCACTGTTCCCCGGCCACACTTGGCAGTAGGTCCCGGGGAGGAATAATGCCCATGGAAGTAGGAGCTCCTACTTCCAAAGGGGCAAGTCAGCGGGAGAAGCCACTTGGGCTATCCGGCCACATGTCACTGTCCCCCGGCCACACTTGGCAGTAGGTCCCGGGGAGGAATAATGCCCATGGAAGTAAGAGCTCCTACTTCCAAAGGGGCAAGTCAGCGGGAGAAGCCACTTGGCCTAACCGGCCACATGTCACTGTCCCCCGGCCACACTTGGCAGTAGGTCCCGGGGAGGAATAATGCCCATGGAAGTAAGAGCTCCTACTTCCAAAGGGGCAAGTCAGCGGGAGCAGCCACTTGGCCTATCCGGCCAAGAGTCACTGTTCCCCGGCCACACTTGGCAGTAGGTCCCGGGGAGGAATAATGCCCATGGAAGTAGGAGCTCCTACTTCCAAAGGGGCAAGTCAGCGGGAGCAGCCACTTGGCCTATCCGTCCAAGAGTCACTGTTCCCCGTCCACACTTGGCTGTAGGTCCCGGGGAGGAATAATGCCCATGGAAGTAAGAGCTCCTACTTCCAAAGGGGCAAGTCAGCGGGAGAAGCCACTTGGCCTATCCGGCCACATGTCACTGTCCCCCGGCCACACTTGGCAGTAGGTCCCGGGGAGGAATAATGCCCATGGAAGTAGGAGCTACTACCTCCAAAGAGTGAAGACACTTGGCTCTAAGTCCCCGAGAGGTATAGTGCCCATGGAAGTAAGAGCTCCTACTTCCAAAGGGGCAAGTCAGCGGGAGAAGCCACTTGGCCTATCCGGCCAAGAGTCACTGTTCCCCGGCCACACTTGGCAGTAGGTCCCGGAGAGGAATAATGCCCATGGAAGTAGGAGCTCCTACTTCCAAAGGGGCAAGTCAGCGGGAGAAGCCACTTGGCATATCCGGCCAAGAGTCACTTTTCCCCGGCCACACTTGGCAGGAGGTCCCGGGGAGGAATAATGCCCATGGAAGTAGGAGCTCCTACTTCCAAAGGGTCAAGTCAGCGGGAGAAGCCACTTGGCCTATCCGGCCAAGAGTCACTGTTCCCCGGCCACACTTGGCAGTAGGTCCCGGGGAGGAATAATGCCCATGGAAGTAGGAGCTCCTACTTCCAAAGGGGAAAGTAAGCGGGAGAAGCCACTTGGCCTATCCGGCCAAGAGTCACTGTTCCCCGGCCACACTTGGCAGTAGGTCCCGGGGAGGAATAATGCCCATGGAAGTAGGAGCTCCTACTTCCAAAGGGGCAAGTCAGCGGGAGAAGCCACTTGGCCTATCCGGCCAAGAGTCACTGTTCCCCGGCCACACTTGGCAGGAGGTCCCGGGGAGGAATAATGCCCATGGAAGTAGGAGCTCCTACTTCCAAAGGGGCAAGTCAGCGGGAGAAGCCACTTGGCCTATCCGGCCAAGAGTCACTGTTCCCCGGCCACACTTGGCAGTAGGTCCCGGGGAGGAATAATGCCCATGGAAGTAGGAGCTCCTACTTCCAAAGGGGCAAGTCAGCGGGAGAAGCCACTTGGCCTATCCGGCCAAGAGTCACTGTCCCCCGGCCACACTTGGCAGTAGGTCCCGGGGAGGAATAATGCCCATGGAAGTAGGAGCTCCTACTTCCAAAGGGTCAAGTCAGCGGGAGAAGCCACTTGGCCTATCCGGCCAAGAGTCACTGTTCCCCGGCCACACTTGGCAGTAGGTCCCGGGGAGGAATAATGCCCATGGAAGTAGGAGCTCCTACTTCCAAAGGGGAAAGTAAGCGGGAGAAGCCACTTGGCCTATCCGGCCAAGAGTCACTGTTCCCCGGCCACACTTGGCAGTAGGTCCCGGGGAGGAATAATGCCCATGGAAGTAGGAGCTCCTACTTCCAAAGGGGCAAGTCAGCGGGAGAAGCCACTTGGCCTATCCGGCCAAGAGTCACTGTTCCCCGGCCACACTTGGCAGGAGGTCCCGGGGAGGAATAATGCCCATGGAAGTAGGAGCTCCTACTTCCAAAGGGGCAAGTCAGCGGGAGAAGCCACTTGGCCTATCCGGCCAAGAGTCACTGTTCCCCGGCCACACTTGGCAGTAGGTCCCGGGGAGGAATAATGCCCATGGAAGTAGGAGCTCCTACTTCCAAAGGGGCAAGTCAGCGGGAGAAGCCACTTGGCCTATCCGGCCAAGAGTCACTGTCCCCCGGCCACACTTGGCAGTAGGTCCCGGGGAGGAATAATGCCCATGGAAGTAGGAGCTCCTACTTCCAAAGGGGCAAGTCAGCGGGAGAAGCCACTTCGCCTACCCGGCCAAGTGTCACTGTCCCCCGGCCAGACTTGGCGGCAAGTCCCGGGGAGGAATAATGCCCATGGAAGTAGGAGCTCACTTGGCTCTAAGTCTTCGAGAGGTATAATGCCCATGGAAGTAAGAGCTCCTACTTCCAAAGGGGCAAGTCAGCGGGAGAAGCCACTTCGCCTACCCGGCCAAGTGTCACTGTCCCCCGGCCAGACTTGGCGGCAAGTCCCGGGGAGGAATAATGCCCATGGAAGTAGGAGCTCCTACTTCCGAAGGGGCAAGTCAGCGGGAGAAGCCACTTCGCCTACCCGGCCAAGTGTCACTGTCCCCCGGCCAGACTTGGCGGCAAGTCCCGGGGAGGAATAATGCCCATGGAAGTAGGAGCTCACTTGGCTCTAAGTCTTCGAGAGGTATAATGCCCATGGAAGTAAGAGCTCCTACTTCCAAAGGGGCAAGTCAGCGGGAGAAGCCACTTCGCCTACCCGGCCAAGTGTCACTGTCCCCCGGCCAGACTTGGCGGCAAG
The DNA here is from genome assembly GCF_040894005.1 of Engystomops pustulosus. NCBI lineage: Eukaryota > Metazoa > Chordata > Amphibia > Anura > Leptodactylidae > Engystomops > Engystomops pustulosus. The sequence goes on along the minus strand of NW_027285019.1, from coordinate 98,611 downwards.
TCCCGGGGAGGAATAATGCCCATGGAAGTAGGAGCTCCTACTTCCAAAGGGGCAAGTCAGCGGGAGAAGCCACTTGGCCTATCCGGCCAAGAGTCACTGTTCCCCGGCCACACTTGGCAGGAGGTCCCGGGGAGGAATAATGCCCATGGAAGTAGGAGCTCCTACTTCCAAAGGGGCAAGTCAGCGGGAGAAGCCACTTGGCCTATCCGGCCAAGAGTCACTGTTCCCCGGCCACACTTGGCAGTAGGTCCCGGGGAGGAATAATGCCCATGGAAGTAGGAGCTCCTACTTCCAAAGGGGCAAGTCAGCGGGAGAAGCCACTTGGCCTAACCGGCCAAGAGTCACTGTTCCCCGGCCACACTTGGCAGTAGGTCCCGGGGAGGAATAATGCCCATGGAAGTAGGAGCTCCTACTTCCAAAGGGGCAAGTCAGCGGGAGAAGCCACTTGGCCTATCCGGCCACATGTCACTGTTCCCCGGCCACACTTGGCAGTAGGTCCCGGGGAGGAATAATGCCCATGGAAGTAGGAGCTCCTACTTCCAAAGGGGCAAGTCAGCGGGAGAAGCCACTAGTTCTATCCGGCCAAGAGTCACTGTTCCCCGGCCACACTTGGCAGTAGGTCCCGGGGAGGAATAATGCCCATGGAAGTAGGAGCTCACTTGGCTCTAAGTCTTCGAGAGGTATAATGCCCATGGAAGTAAGAGCTCCTACTTCCAAAGGGGCAAGTCAGCGGGAGAAGCCACTTCGCCTACCCGGCCAAGTGTCACTGTCCCCCGGCCAGACTTGGCGGCAAGTCCCGGGGAGGAATAATGCCCATGGAAGTAGGAGCTCCTACTTCCAAAGGGGCAAGTCAGCGGGAGAAGCCACTTCGCCTACCCGGCCAAGTGTCACTGTCCCCCGGCCAGACTTGGCGGCAAGTCCCGGGGAGGAATAATGCCCATGGAAGTAGGAGCTCCTACTTCCAAAGGGGCAAGTCAGCGGGAGAAGCCACTTCGCCTACCCGGCCAAGTGTCACTGTCCCCCGGCCAGACTTGGCGGCAAGTCCCGGGGAGGAATAATGCCCATGGAAGTAGGAGCTCACTTGGCTCTAAGTCTTCGAGAGGTATAATGCCCATGGAAGTAAGAGCTCCTACTTCCAAAGGGGCAAGTCAGCGGGAGAAGCCACTTCGCCTACCCGGCCAAGTGTCACTGTCCCCCGGCCAGACTTGGCGGCAAGTCCCGGGGAGGAATAATGCCCATGGAAGTAGGAGCTCCTACTTCCAAAGGGGCAAGTCAGCGGGAGAAGCCACTTCGCCTACCCGGCCAAGTGTCACTGTCCCCCGGCCAGACTTGGCGGCAAGTCCCGGGGAGGAATAATGCCCATGGAAGTAGGAGCTCCTACTTCCAAAGGGGCAAGTCAGCGGGAGAAGCCACTTCGCCTACCCGGCCAAGTGTCACTGTCCCCCGGCCAGACTTGGCGGCAAGTCCCGGGGAGGAATAATGCCCATGGAAGTAGGAGCTCACTTGGCTCTAAGTCTTCGAGAGGTATAATGCCCATGGAAGTAAGAGCTCCTACTTCCAAAGGGGCAAGTCAGCGGGAGAAGCCACTTCGCCTACCCGGCCAAGTGTCACTGTCCCCCGGCCAGACTTGGCGGCAAGTCCCGGGGAGGAATAATGCCCCATGGAGCTCGGGCAGACTAGAAGTAACCTCGTCTGCCCGCTGGAGGGCGCCCTTCCCGGAGCGGAGGGGACCCCCTTGGCCACAAAGTGCAAGCCGAGTTTGGAGCTCGAAACCCGGCCACGCTTGGTCGTAGGTCCCGGTGAGGAACATGGCCATGGAAGTCGGAGCTCAAACCTCCAAATTGACCTCAGCGGGAGCACTTGCTGAGGCTGCCCGGGCATGGGTTACTGTTCCCCGGGCACACTTGGTCGTAGGTCCAAGTGTGGAACGTGTCCATGGAAGTTGAAGTGAAGAGAACCGCGAAAGGGAGTTTTTGCGCGAAGCCGCGGCCGAGGAGGGCTCACCGATCCCGGCGTGATTTCTGCCAGGCCCGGTACCCAAACCGAACTCCGCATGGTGGCTGGATCCGCGACCCTGGAACCCTGGGCCGGGAGCCTAGGGGCGAGAGGGGCCCCATGGAGCTCGGGCAGACTAGAAGTACCCTCGTCTGCCCGCTGGAGGACGCCCTTCCCGGAGCGGAGGGGACCCCCCAAGCGACCAAGTGCAAGCCGAGTTTGGAGCTCGAAACCCGGCCACACTTGGTAGTATGTCCCGGTGAGGAACATGCCCATGGAAGTAAGAGCTCAGCGGGAGCAGCCACTCAGGCTACCCGGGAATGTGTCACTGTCCCCCGGCCAAGACTTGGCGGCAAGTCCCGGGGAGGAATAGTTCCCATGGAAGTAGCTCAGCGGGAGCAGCCACTCAGGCTACCCGGGAATGTGTCACTGTCCCCCGGCCAGACTTGGCGGCAGGTCCCGGGGAGGAATAGTGCTCATGGAAGTAGCTCAGCGGGAGCAGCCACTCAGGCTACCCGGGAATGTGTCACTGTCCCTCGGCCACACTTGGTCGTTGATTCCTGATGAGGAACATGCCCATGGAACTAAAGAGTTCAGCGGGAGCAGCCGCTCAGGCTACCCGGGAATGTGTCACTGTCCCCCGGCCAGACTTGGCGGCAGGTCCCGGGGAGGAACAGTGCCCATGGAAGTCGGAGCTCCAACCTCCAAGTTGACCTCAGCGGGAGCAGCCGCTGAGGCTACCCGGGCATGGGTGACTGTTCCCCGGCCACACTTGGTCGGAGGTCCCGGTGTGGAACATGCCCATGGAAGTTGAAGGGAAGAGAACCGCGAAAGGGAGTTTGGAGGCTTAGCCGCGGCCGAGGAGGTCTCACCGATCCCGGCGTGATTCCAGCCAGGCCCGGTACCCTATACCGAACTCGACAGGGTGGCTGTATCCGGGACCCTGGAACCCTGGGCGGGGAGCCTAGGGGCGAGAGGGGCCCCATGGAGCTCGGGCAGACTAGAAGTACCCTCGTCTGCCCGCTGGAGGGCGCCCTTCCCGGAGCGGAGGGGACCCCCCAAGCGACCAAGTGCAAGCCGAGTTTGGAGCTCGAAACCCGGCCACACTTGGTAGTTGGTCCCGGTGAGGAACATGCCCATGGAAGTAAGAGCTCAGCGGGAGCAGCCACTCAGGCTACCCGGCAATGTGTCACTGTCCCCCGGCCAAGACTTGGCGGCAAGTCCCGGGGAGGAATAGTGCCCATGGAAGTAGCTCAGCGGGAGCAGCTGCTGAGGCTACCCGGGAATGTGTCACTGTCCCCCGGCCAGACTTGGCGGCAGGTCCCGGGGAGGAATAGTGCTCATGGAAGTAGCTCAGCGGGAGCAGCTGCTGAGGCTACCCGGGAATGTGTCACTGTCCCTGGGCCACACTTGGTCGTTGGTTCCTGATGAGGAACATGCCCATGGAAGTAAGAGTTCAGCGGGAGAAGCCGCTCAAGCTACCCGGGAATGTGTCACTGTCCCCCGGCCAGACTTGGCGGCAGGTCCCGGGGAGGAACAGTGCCCATGGAAGTCGGAGCTCCAACCTCCAAGTTGACCTCAGCGGGAGCACTTGCTGAGGCTACCCGGGCATGGGCGACTGTTCCCCGGCCACACTTGGTCGGAGGTCCCGGTGTGGAACATGCCCATGGAAGTTGAAGGGAAGAGAACCGCGAAAGGGAGTTTGGAGGCTGAGCCGCGGCCGAGGAGGTCTCACCGATCCCGGCGTGATTCCAGCCAGGCCCGGTACCCTATACCGAACTCGACAGGGTGGCTGTATCCGGGACCCTGGAACCCTGGGCGGGGAGCCTAGGGGCGAGAGGGGCCCCATGGAGCTCGGGCAGACTAGAAGTACCCTCGTCTGCCCGCTGGAGGGCGCCCTTCCCGGAGCGGAGGGGACCCCCCAAGCGACCAAGTGCAAGCCGAGTTTGGAGCTCGAAACCCGGCCACACTTGGTAGTATGTCCCGGTGAGGAACATGCCCATGGAAGTAAGAGCTCAGCGGGAGCAGCCACTCAGGCTACCCGGCAATGTGTCACTGTCCCCCGGCCAAGACTTGGCGGCAAGTCCCGGGGAGGAATAGTGCCCATGGAAGTAGCTCAGCGGGAGCAGCCGCTCAGGCTACCCGGGAATGTGTCACTGTCCCCCGGCCAGACTTGGCGGCAGGTCCCGGGGAGGAATAGTGCTCATGGAAGTAGCTCAGCGGGAGCAGCTGCTGAAGATACCCGGGAATGTGTCACTGTCCCTGGGCCACACTTGGTCGTTGGTTCCTGATGAGGAACATGCCCATGGAAGTAAGAGTTCAGCGGGAGAAGCCGCTCAGGCTACCCGGGAATGTGTCACTGTCCCCCGGCCAGACTTGGCGGCAGGTCCCGGGGAGGAATAGTGCCCATGGAAGTCGGAGCTCCAACCTCCAAGTTGACCTCAGCGGGAGCACTTGCTGAGGCTACCCGGGCATGGGCGACTGTTCCCCGGCCACACTTGGTCGGAGGTCCCGGTGTGGAACATGCCCATGGAAGTTGAAGGGAAGAGAACCGCGAAAGGGAGTTTGGAGGCTGAGCCGCGGCCGAGGAGGTCTCACCGATCCCGGCGTGATTCCAGCCAGGCCCGGTACCCTATACCGAACTCGGCAGGGTGGCTGTATCCGGGACCCTGGAACCCTGGGCGGGGAGCCTAGGGGCGAGAGGGGCCCCATGGAGCTCGGGCAGACTAGAAGTACCCTCGTCTGCCCGCTGGAGGGCGCCCTTCCCGGAGCGGAGGGGACCCCCAAGCGACCAAGTGCAAGCCGAGTTTGGAGCTCGAAACCCGGCCACACTTGGTAGTATGTCCCGGTGAGGAACATGCCCATGGAAGTAAGAGCTCAGCGGGAGCAGCCACTCAGGCTACCCGGGAATGTGTCACTGTCCCCCGGCCAAGACTTGGCGGCAAGTCCCGGGGAGGAATAGTGCCCATGGAAGTAGCTCAGCGGGAGCAGCCGCTCAGGCTACCCGGGAATGTGTCACTGTCCCCCGGCCAGACTTGGCGGCAGGTCCCGGGGTGGAATAGTGCTCATGGAAGTAGCTCAGCGGGAGCAGCCACTCAGGCTACCCGGGAATGTGTCACTGTCCCTGGGCCACACTTGGTCGTTGGTTCCTGATGAGGAACATGCCCATGGAAGTAAGAGTTCAGCGGGAGCAGCCGCTCAGGGCTACCCGGGAATGTGTCACTGTCCCCCGGCCAGACTTGGCGGCAGGTCCCGGGGAGGAATAGTGCCCATGGAAGTCGGAGCTCCAACCTCCAAGTTGACCTCAGCGGGAGCAGCCGCTGAGGCTACCCGGGCATGGGTGACTGTTCCCCGGCCACACTTGGTCGGAGGTCCCGGTGTGGAACATGCCCATGGAAGTTGAAGGGAAGAGAACCGCGAAAGGGAGTTTGGAGGCTGAGCCGCGGCCGAGGAGGTCTCACCGATCCCGGCGTGATTCCAGCCAGGCCCGGTACCCTATACCGAACTCGGCAGGGTGGCTTTATCCGGGACCCTGGAACCCTGGGCGGGGAGCCTAGGGGCGAGAGGGGCCCCATGGAGCTCGGGCAGACTAGAAGTACCCTCGTCTGCCCGCTGGAGGGCGCCCTTCCCGGAGCGGAGGGGACCCCCCAAGCGACCAAGTGCAAGCCGAGTTTGGAGCTCGAAACCCGGCCACACTTGGTAGTTGGTCCCGGTGAGGAACATGCCCATGGAAGTAAGAGCTCAGCGGGAGCAGCCACTCAGGCTACCCGGGAATGTGTCACTGTCCCCCGGCCAAGACTTGGCGGCAAGTCCCGGGGAGGAATAGTGCCCATGGAAGTAGCTCAGCGGGAGCAGCCACTCAGGCTACCCGGGAATGTGTCACTGTCCCTCGGCCACACTTGGTCGTAGGTCCCGGTGAGGAACATGCCCATGGAAGTCGGAGCTCCAACCTCCAACCGGGTGAAGCCTCCGAGAGCTAGCCGGGAATAGGGCGCCAATCCCGGCTACCGCCCTCCAGGCTTGCCCCGGTCGAAAGACCTACGTCCTCGCACCAGCACAAGCGCAAAAATTTTCTAAGTGTGGGAGAACCGAGGACCCGCCCGGTGGCACTCTGCCTCTCGCTGCCGCCCTCCTGGAAGCGTCCTCGGTCACTGTGTGTGCGGCAGATATCAGAGCTCCGGAAAGGTGAAAAAGAACCGGTAAGAGGGCGAATCCGGCAGCTCCCTGCCGGGCGAGGACCACCGCGAGCGGCGGGGACGTCAGACGGGAGACGCGCGGCGGACCTTCCGTCGGAGTGCCTGGGATTTTGACCTCGGAGAAGTTCGAAAAAATTATGCGGTCGGAGCTGTCTGCCCCGGCCGGGGAAGGCTCACCGCCGGCGGCTGCCAACCCCTGGCTTGCCCGCTGGATGCCCTTTCGGAGGCTGCTGAAAAAGAACTGTCAGGCGGGCACCTCTCGGAAGAACCGCAGACCAAAACGACCGGTAAAAATTTTGGGCGATCCGACACGTAGTGCACCTTCGGCGGCAGAGAAAAGCAGCAAAAATACCGGTCAGAGAAGGGGAGTTTTGGTCGACTCTGCCAGGTTTTTGCACTAAGTCAGATCCGTAATGCCAGCGGGACTGAGTCGCTTTTGCGTGCCGTGGTCCTGGAGGCCTGCTCGGACAGAGCGGTCCTTCGGGTCCCGCGGGAAGGGGCATTTCATGTTCCTCTGCGGGAGGTGATCCATTTTCTGCGGGAAATGGCGAGCCCCTTCGGCTACAAGAGTGTGTAGGTCCCGCTCAACAGTCTACGTCCTTAACCATCGGGGACTTTGTAGATTTTGCCCAAAATCGCTCTCCGCAGAACAGAGCGTGAGGTCTCCGCGGCGGAGGCCGGAAAAGGTGCGAGGTGAGCGGCATGGTATGACTGGGCTCGTGCCGCTCACTGCTACCCGGAGCGTGGCGCCCTCCGGGTAAAAAGCTAGACGGGGCGAGTAGGTGGGTTGACGGGCGCATAAGCAACGCCGTCCCCGCCGTACAAGGTGCCGGTGGCCTGGCGAACCACCGGCGTAAGGCTAGCCAGGGCGTACCGCGGGGCAGAGGGCGCATAAGCCACGCTCTCTCTCCATCCCACCAGCACAAGCGAAAAATTTTCAAAGTGTGGGAGAACCGGCTTCCCGACCGGTGGCACTCTGCCTCTCTCTGCCGCCCTCCTGGAAGCGTCCTCGGTCACTCGGAGTACGGCAGATTTAAGAGCTCCGGAATGGTGAAAAAGAACCGGAGAGAGGGCGACTCCGGCTTCTCTCTGCCGGGCGAGGACCACCGCAGGCGGCGGGGACCTCTGACAGGAGGCGGCGCTGCGGGCAGGCTTTCTAAGTGCCTGGGCTTTTGGCCTCGGCGAAAGTCGAAAAAATTATGCGGTCGGAGCTTTCTGCCCCGGCCGGGGAAGGCTCACCGCCGGCGGCTGCCAACCCCTGGCTTGACCGCTGGATGCCCTTTCGGAGGCTGCTGAAAAAGAACTGTCAGGCGGGCACCTCTCGGAAGAACCGCAGACCAAAACGACCGGTAAAAATTTTGGGCGATCCGACCCGTAGTGCACCTTCGGCGGCAGAGAAAAGCAACAAAAATACCGGTCAGAGAAGGGGAGTTTTGGTCGACTCTGCCAGGTTTTTGCACTAAGTCAGATCCGTAATGCCAGCGGGACTGAGTCGCTTTTGCGTGCCGTGGTCCTGGAGGCCTGCTCGGACAGAGCGGTCCTTCGGGTCCCGCGGGAAGGGGCATTTCATGTTCCTCTGCGGGAGGTGATCCATTTTCTGCGGGAAATGGCGAGCCCCTTCGGCTACAAGAGTGTGTAGGTCCCGCTCAACAGTCTACGTCCTTAACCATCGGGGACTTTGTAGATTTTGCCCAAAATCGCTCTCCGCAGAACAGAGCGTGAGGTCTCCGCGGCGGAGGCCGGAAAAGGTGCGAGGTGAGCGGCATGGTATGACTGGGCTCGTGCCGCTCACTGCTACCCGGAGCGTGGCGCCCTCCGGGTAAAAGGCTAGCCGGGGCGAGTAGGTGGGATGACGGGCGCATAAGCAACGCCGTCCCCGCCGTACAAGGTGCCGGTGGCCTGGCGAACCACCGGCGTAAGGCTAGCCAGGGCGTACCGCGGGGCAGAGGGCGCATAAGCCACGCTCTCTCTCCATCCCACCAGCACAAGCGAAATATTTTCAAAGTGTGGGAGAACCGGCTTCCCGACCGGTGGCACTCTGCCTCTCGCTGCCGCCCTCCTGGAAGCGTCCTCGGTCACTCGGAGTACGGCAGATTTAAGAGCTCCGGAATGGTGAAAAAGAACCGGAGAGAGGGCGACTCCGGCTTCTCTCTGCCGGGCGAGGACCACCGCAGGCGGCGGGGACGTCTGACAGGAGACGGCGCTGCGGGCAGGCTTTAAAAGTGCATGGGGTTTTGGCCTCGGCAAAAGTCGAAAAAATTATGCGGTCGGAGCTTTCTGCCCCGGCCGGGGAAGGCTCACCGCCGGCGGCTGCCAACCCCTGGCTTGCCCGCTGGATGCCCTTTCGGAGGCTTCTGAAAAAGAACTGTCAGGCGGGCACCTCTCGGAAGAACCGCAGACCAAAACGACCGGTAAAAATTTTGGGCGATCCGACCCGTAGTGCACCTTCGGCGGCAGAGAAAAGCAACAAAAATACCGGTCAGAGAAGGGGAGTTTTGGTCGACTCTGCCAGGTTTTTGCACTAAGTCAGATCCGTAATGCCAGCGGGACTGAGTCGCTTTTGCGTGCCGTGGTCCTGGAGGCCTGCTCGGACAGAGCGGTCCTGCGGGTCCCGCGGGAAGGGGCATTTCATGTTCCTCTGCGGGAGGTGATCCATTTTCTGCGGGAAATGGCGAGCCCCTTCGGCTACAAGAGTGTGTAGGTCCCGCTCAACAGTCTACGTCCTTAACCATCGGGGACTTTGTAGATTTTGCCCAAAATCGCTCTCCGCAGAACAGAGCGTGAGGTCTCCGCGGCGGAGGCCGGAAAAGGTGCGAGGTGAGCGGCATGGTATGACTGGGCTCGTGCCGCTCACTGCTACCCGGAGCGTGGCGCCCTCCGGGTAAAAGGCTAGCCGGGGCGAGTAGGTGGGATGACGGGCGCATAAGCAACGCCGTCCCCGCCGTACAAGGTGCCGGTGGCCTGGCGAACCACCGGCGTAAGGCTAGCCAGGGCGTACCGCGGGGCAGAGGGCGCATAAGCCACGCTCTCTCTCCATCCCACCAGCACAAGCGAAATATTTTCAAAGTGTGGGAGAACCGGCTTCCCGACCGGTGGCACTCTGCCTCTCGCTGCCGCCCTCCTGGAAGCGTCCTCGGTCACTCGGAGTACGGCAGATTTAAGAGCTCCGGAATGGTGAAAAAGAACCGGAGAGAGGGCGACTCCGGCTTCTCTCTGCCGGGCGAGGACCACCGCAGGCGGCGGGGACGTCTGACAGGAGACGGCGCTGCGGGCAGGCTTTAAAAGTGCATGGGGTTTTGGCCTCGGCAAAAGTCGAAAAAATTATGCGGTCGGAGCTTTCTGCCCCGGCCGGGGAAGGCTCACCGCCGGCGGCTGCCAACCCCTGGCTTGCCCGCTGGATGCCCTTTCGGAGGCTTCTGAAAAAGAACTGTCAGGCGGGCACCTCTCGGAAGAACCGCAGACCAAAACGACCGGTAAAAATTTTGGGCGATCCGACCCGTAGTGCACCTTCGGCGGCAGAGAAAAGCAACAAAAATACCGGTCAGAGAAGGGGAGTTTTGGTCGACTCTGCCAGGTTTTTGCACTAAGTCAGATCCGTAATGCCAGCGGGACTGAGTCGCTTTTGCGTGCCGTGGTCCTGGAGGCCTGCTCGGACAGAGCGGTCCTGCGGGTCCCGCGGGAAGGGGCATTTCATGTTCCTCTGCGGGAGGTGATCCATTTTCTGCGGGAAATGGCGAGCCCCTTCGGCTACAAGAGTGTGTAGGTCCCGCTCAACAGTCTACGTCCTTAACCATCGGGGACTTTGTAGATTTTGCCCAAAATCGCTCTCCGCAGAACAGAGCGTGAGGTCTCCGCGGCGGAGGCCGGAAAAGGTGCGAGGTGAGCGGCATGGTATGACTGGGCTCGTGCCGCTCACTGCTACCCGGAGCGTGGCGCCCTCCGGGTAAAAGGCTAGCCGGGGCGAGTAGGTGGGATGACGGGCGCATAAGCAACGCCGTCCCCGCCGTACAAGGTGCCGGTGGCCTGGCGAACCACCGGCGTAAGGCTAGCCAAGGGCGTACCGCGGGGCAGAGGGCGCATAAGCCACGCTCTCTCTCCATCCCACCAGCACAAGCGAAAAATTTTCAAAGTGTGGGAGAACCGGCTTCCCGACCGGTTGCACTCTGCCTCTCGCTGCCGCCGTCCTGGATGCGTCCTCGGTCACTCGGAGTACGGCAGATTTAAGAGCTCCGGAATGGTGAAAAAGAACCGGAGAGAGGGCGACTCCGGCTTCTCTCTGCCGGGCGAGGACCACCGCAGGCGGCGGGAACGTCTGACAGGAGACGGCGCTGCGGGCAGGCTTTAAAAGTGCATGGGGTTTTGGCCTCGGAGAAAGTCGAAAAAATTATGCGGTCGGAGCTGTCTGCCCCGGCCGGGGAAGGCTCACCTCCGGCGGCTGCCAACCCCTGGCTTGCCCGCTGGATGGCCTTTCGGAGGCTGCTGAAAAAGAACTGTCAGGCGGGCACCTCTCGGAAGAACCGCAGACCAAAACGACCGGTAAAAATTTTGGGCGATCCGACCCGTAGTGCACCTTCGGCGGCAGAGAAAAGCAACAAAAATACCGGTCAGAGAAGGGGAGTTTTGGTCGACTCTGCCAGGTTTTTGCACTAAGTCAGATCCGTAATGCCAGCGGGACTGAGTCGCTCTTGCGTGCCGTGGTCCTGGAAGCCTGCTCGGACAGAGTGGTCCTTCGGGTCCCGCGGGAAGGGGCATTTCATGTTCCTCTGCGGGAGGTGATCCATTTTCTGCGGGAAATGGCGAGCCCCTTCGGCTACAAGAGTGTGTAGGTCCCGCTCAACAGTCTACGTCCTTAACCATCGGGGACTTTGTAGATTTTGCCCAAAATCGCTCTCCGCAGAACAGAGCGGGAGGTCTCCGCGGCGGAGGCCGGAAAAGGTGCGAGGTGAGCGGCATGGTATGACTGGGCTCGTGCCGCTCACTGCTACCCGGAGCGTGGCGCCCTCCGGGTAAAAGGCTAGCCGGGGCGAGTAGGTGGATTGACGGGCGCATAAGCAACGCCGTCCCCGCCGTACAAGGTGCCGGTGGCCTGGCGAACCACCGGCGTAAGGCTAGCCAAGGGCGTACCGCGGGGCAGAGGGCGCATAAGCCACGCCGTCCCCGCTGTACAAGGTGCCGGTGGCCTGGCGAACCACCGGCGTAAGGCTAGCCAAGGGCGTACCGCGGGGCAGAGGGCGCATAAGCCACGCTCTCTCTCCATCCCACCAGAACAAGCGAAAAAATTTCAAAGTGTGGGAGAACCGGCTTCCCGACCGGTGGCACTCTGCCTCTCGCTGCCGCCCTCCTGGAAGCGTCCTCGGTCACTCGGTGTCCGGCAGATTTCAGAGCTCCGGAATGGTGAAAAAGAACCGGTGAGAGGGCGAATCCGGCTTCTCTCTGCCGGGCGAGGACCACCGCAGGCGGCAAGGGACGTCTGCCAGGAGACGGCGCTGCGGGCAGGCTTTAAAAGTGCATGGGGTTTTGGCCTCGGCGAAAGTCGAAAAAATTTTGCGGTCGGAGCTGTCTGCCCCGGCCGGGGAAGGCTCACCGCCGGCGGCTGCCAACCCCTGGCTTGCCCGCTGGATGCCCTTTCGGAGGCTGCTGAAAAAGAACTGTCAGGCGGGCACCTCTCGGAAGAACCGCAGACCAAAACGACCGGTAAAAATTTTGGGCGATCCGATCCTCAGTGCACCTTCGGCGGCAGAGAAAAGCAACAAAAACACCGGTCAAAGAAGGGAGGTTTTGGTCGACTCTGCCTGGTTTTTGCACAAAGTCAGATCCGTAATGCCAGCGGGACTGAGTCGCTTTTGCGTGCCGTGGTCCTGGAGGCCTGCTCGGACAGAGCGGTCCTTCGGGTCCCGCGGGAAGGGGCATTTCATGTTCCTCTGCGGGAGGTGGTCCATTTTCTGCGGGAAATGGCGAGCCCCATCGGCTACAAGAGTGTGTAGGTCCCGCTCAACAGTCTACGTCCTTAACCATCGGGGACTTTGTAGATTTTGGCAGAAATCGCCCCCCGCAGGTCCTAGCGGGAGGTCTCCGCGGCGGAGGCCGGAGAGGGCGCGAGGTGAGCGGCATGGTATGACTGGGTTCGTGCCGCTCACTGGTACCCGGAGCGTGGCGCCCTCCGGGTAAAAGGCTAGCCGGGGCGAGTAGGTGGGTTGACGGGCGCATAAGCCACGCCGTCCCCGCCGTACAAGGTGCCGGTGGCCTGGCGAACCACCGGCGTAAGGCCAGCCAGGGCGGACCGCGGGGCAGAGGGCGCATAAGCCACGCTCTCTCTCCATCCCACCAGAACAAGCGAAAAATTTTCAAAGTGTGGGAGAACCGGCGACCCGACCGGTGGCACTCTGCCTCTCGCTGCCGCCCTCCTGGAAGCGTCCTCGGTCACTCGGTGTCCGGCAGATTTCAGAGCTCCGGAATGGTGAAAAAGAACCGGAGAGGGGGCGACTCCGGCTTCTCTCTGCCGGGCGAGGACCACCGCAGGCGGCAAGGGACGTCTGACAGGAGACGGCGCTGCGGGCAGGCTTTAAAAGTGCATGGGGTTTTGGCCTCGGCGAAAGTCGAAAAAATTTTGCGGTCGGAGCCGTCTGCCCCGGCCGGGGAAGGCTCACCGCCGGCGGCTGCCAACCCCTGGCTTGCCCGCTGGATGGCCTTTCGGAGGCTGCTGAAAAAGAACTGTCAGGCGGGCACCTCTCGGAAGAACCGCAGACCAAAACGACCGGTAAAAATTTTGGGCGATCCGACCCTCAGTGCACCTTCGGCGGCAGAGAAAAGCATCAAAAATACCGGTCAAAGAAGCGAGGTTTTGGTCGACTCTGCCAGGTTTTTGCACAAAGTGTTGGCATCGTGCGGCGTCGCGCTTTGCCGTACCGTATCCCCAATGGAGCGGCGCCCGGCGGGGTAGGCTAGCCATGTGAGGTCGAGGGCGGGAGGACGGGACGTAAGCCAGGCCGTTCTCCACAAGAAATTCCGGACGCGGAGACCCCTTCTCCGCCCTACGGTCCCCAATGGGGTGGCGCCCGGCGGGTGAGGCTAGCCATGGGAGGACGGGACGTAAGCCAGGCCGTTCTCCACAAGAAATTCCGTACGCGGAGACCCCTTCTCCGCCCTACGGTCCCCAATGGGGTGGCGCCCGGCGGGTGAGGCTAGCCATGTGAGGTCGAGGGCGGGAGGACGGGACGTAAGCCAGGCCGTTCTCCACAAGTAAATTCCGGACGCGGAGACCCCTTCTCCGCCCTACGGTCCCCAATGGGGTGGCGCCCGGCGGGTGAGGCTAGCCGTGTGAGGTCGAGGGCGGGAGGACGGGACGTAAGCCAGGCCGTTCTCCACAAGTAAATTCCGGACGCGGAGACCCCTTCTCCGCCCTACGGTCCCCAATGGGGTGGCGCCCGGCGGGTGAGGCTAGCCATGTGAGGTCGAGGGCGGGAGGACGGGACGTAAGCCAGGCCGTTCTCCACAAGTAAATTCCGGACGCGGAGACCCCTTCTCCGCCCTACGGTCCCCAATGGGGTGGCTCCCGGCGGGTGAGGCTAGCCATGTGAGGTCGAGGGCGGGAGGACGGGACGCAAGCCAGGCCGTTCTCCACAAACTCCCAGCGGTAGAGTCTCGGCTCTCCGCTCTTTTGATCGATCTGACACAGCGCGATCCGGCGGGGCAGGGCACTTTGCTCGGTCAGGGGTATTGGCCCCGGCCGGTTTATGGTAAAGCGTTCCTTAGCCTCAGTCTTGGTCGCGCATCAATCCCCCGCTCCCCGTGAGCGGCTGTGGTCCTCTGCCTAAGGTTGTGTAGCGCGGTGCCAGTGTGGTCCTCGCACGGCCCCGCTCCTGCCACAGCGGTAGGACTCTCTGCTTCGGCTGAGGTTTGCTACGAAGCGTATGGAACGGGCGTACTCCACCGTACCGTGGGTGGGGGGCGGCGGCGGCGGCGGCAGCGTCCAGCGCGGAGCTCCGGCTCCCGCGGCAGCGCCTCGCCTAGTGTCCCTCGGGCAAGTCCAATCGCCCCCCGCCCGGTCGGAGAGCGCAGACACACCTCTGTGTCCACGGTTTATTTCCGCAGCACGAAAAGGGACGGCTCCCGCCTGCTCCTCGCGGCGGCGACGAGGCTTAGACCCACCGTGGCGTATCCGCGGTAGGTATGCTCGTCGGTCGGAGGAGCGGTTGCGGTCGAGTGGTCCCCAGTGTACCCTGTTAGCGCTGCCCGCCTACGCCTGAAGAGCTGCGGACCGAGAAAAAGGTTCGCTCCGCTGCTGACGGCGAAGCGCGCGGCACGCCGCGGAAGAGGAGAGGGAGCGGTCGCCCCCGGGGCGGCTCCCCTCCGAGTCCGGCAGAAGCAGAGATTGTAGCGGAGGGGGGGGTTTCTAAATTCCCCGGGCGTGTTATCCCCAGCGGTAGCCTTTGAACTCTTCAACCGCAAGCACGATCGCACGTTCACAGCACCCGTCACTAGGAGCCGGGCCAGAGGCGGGCGGCAGACGAAACCGACATGAGCGCTTAAGGGTATTGCACCCCCGGCGCCCAGACCCTGGAAATTGAGTCTGCCCCCAAAGCCCACCCGCGTCCTCCTTGGCGCTCCCGGAGTACATGGTCGTAGATGGGCCATCGGTCGCTAATGCCAAACTGCGTCCCAGGGGTGCGTCCCCTCTGACCAACGGCAGACCCATCCCTCTCGCCAATCCGCGGATCCCCGCCAGGTCCCGAACAGGGCTCGTCCTTTAGCGTTTCAAATGCGCCCTCCCCGCCATACGAGGGGTTGAGGACCGTAGCCTTCCCTTACGAGAGGCACCAGGGGTGCGCCTGCTCGAGGGCCCGGCCGTGGGCGTAACGCTTGGGCCGCCCGGGGGAGTCGGTAGACCATGGGAGACCAACACTCGCACACGAACGTTGCCCGTGCTTTTGTGGAAGAGAGCTTCTTGCGAGGTTGTCGCTGCGGTGGCGCCCGGACAAACCCTATCCCTAAAACTTCTGGGGAATTGGCGTCTAAGCCTGCACCCTGCACGGTATCCCTGCACCCACGAAGGGGGCCGTGGAAGGCTTGGGGTCGCGCCGGCGAAACCGACCGGATGCCCGGGGTACTGAACCCCCGGGGTCCCACCCTGGAAATTGAGCCGTCCGACCCCGCCACGTCTTCCTAGTGCTCTCCTTGGCTCCCCCGCCTGTGGGCATCGTTAGGGGCTGCGGTCATCAGCGCCGGCTAAGCTTCGGCAACACGGCCGACCCACCCCTTCGGCGCCTGGGGGTGCCTGGTCCCAGTCCGGGCCGTTCCGTAGGGGCGGCTATCCCTTACATGAGGGACTCGGTGCGTCCGCTCGGGCTGCGGGGCTCCGGCTCCGACAGCCGGGGAGCTGGTTTTGACCGCGGGCCTCCACGGGAACCGGCAGGGACCGGACTAGGCGTCAAGCCGAAAATAACCCCGGCACCCTCTGCTTCCAAAGCGAGGGGACCTTTGGCCGAGCGGGGGCACCGGAAGCCGAACCGACCCCAACCCCTCTTCCTACCCCAGGGCTGGGCTGACCAATCCCCTGATCGGGTCTAAAATGGAAGAAGGGGATTCGAGGGAAGGGGCTGGCGGAAGGCAGTTGCCCGACGGAGTAGGCGAAGGCCAGGCCGTTTCCGAGTCCCGAGCAGAGGAGGGCGAACTCGGCTCTTCATCGACCGACGGCGAGGCGAGGGCGGTGGCTGCCGCGGGGAAGACTCCATTGCTCGTCAGCGCGCTAGGAGCGGGGCCGACTGGCTGCTCGGGGTATGGCATCCCCGGGGGCCCACCCTGGAAATCTTCGCTCCTCAGCCGCTGCAGGTTATAAGGTCCCGCCGCGCGTAAGCGCTCAACTCTCCGACCCACGGATGTCGAGCCCATGGTGAGCCGGCCGTTTCGTACGGGGAAAAGGG
>NW_027285019.1:45000-70000 GCF_040894005.1 Engystomops pustulosus | reverse complement strand
CGGCCACATGTCACTGTCCCCCGGCCAGACTTGGCGGCAAGTCCCGGGGAGGAACAAGCCCATGGAAGTAGGAGCTCCGACTTCCAAAGTGATGACGTCAGCGGGAGCAGCCGCTCGGCCGTATCCGGCGGCATGTCACTGTTCCCCGGCCAGACTTGGCGGCAAGTCCCGGGGACGAACAAGCCCATGGAAGTAGGGGCTCAGCGGGAGCAGCCAGTTGGCCTATCCGGCCACATGTCACTGTCCCCCGGCCAGACTTGGCGGCAAGTCCCGGGGAGGAACAAGCCCATGGAAGTAGGAGCTCCGACTTCCAAAGTGATGACGTCAGCGGGAGCAGCCGCTCGGCCGTATCCGGCGGCATGTCACTGTTCCCCGGCCAGACTTGGCGGCAAGTCCCGGGGACGAACAAGCCCATGGAAGTAGGGGCTCAGCGGGAGCAGCCAGTTGGCCTATCCGGCCACATGTCACTGTCCCCCGGCCAGACTTGGCGGCAAGTCCCGGGGAGGAACAAGCCCATGGAAGTAGGAGCTCCTACTTCCAAAGCGATGACGTCAGCGGGAGCAGCCGCTCGGCCGTATCCGGCGGCATGTCACTGTTCCCCGGCCAGACTTGGCGGCAAGTCCCGGGGGACGAACAAGCCCATGGAAGTAGGGGCTCAGCGGGAGCAGCCAGTTGGCCTATCCGGCCACATGTCACTGTCCCCCATCCAGACTTGGCGGCAAGTCCCGGGGAGGAACAAGCCCATGGAAGTAGGAGCTCCTACTTCCAAAGCGATGACGTCAGCGGGAGAAGCCGCTCGGCCTATCCGGCCACATGTCACTGTCCCCCGGCCACACTTGGCTATAGGTCCCGGGGAGGAATAATGCCCATGGAAGTAGGAGCTCCTACTTCCAAAGGGGCAAGTCAGCGGGAGCAGCCACTTGGCCTATCCGGCCAAGTTTCACTGTTCCCCGGCCACACTTGGCTGTAGGTCCCGGAGAGGAATAATGCCCATGGAAGTAAGAGCTCCTACCTCCAAAGGGGCAAGTCAGCGGGAGAAGCCACTTGGCCTATCCGGCCACATGTCACTGTCCCCCGGCCAAGCTTGGCTGTAGGTCCCGGGGAGGAATAATGCCCATGGAAGTAGGAGCTCCTACTTCCAAAGGGGCAAGTCAGCGGAAGAAGCCACTAGTTCTATCCGGCCAAGAGTCACTGTTCCCCGGCCTAACTTGGCAGTAGGTCCCGGGGAGGAATAATGCCCATGGAAGTAGGAGCTCCTACTTCCAAAGGGGCAAGTCAGCGGGAGAAGCCACTTGGCCTATCCGGCCAAGAGTCACTGTTCCCCGGCCACTCTTGGCAGTAGGTCCCGGGGAGGAATAATGCCCATGGAAGTAGGAGCTCCTACTTCCAAAGGGGCAAGTCAGCGGGAGAAGCCACTAGTTCTATCCGGCCAAGAGTCACTGTTCCCCGGCTACACTTGGCAGTAGGTCCCGGGGAGGAATAATGCCCATGGAAGTAGGAGCTACTACCTCCAAAGGGTGAAGACACTTGGCTCTAAGTCCCCGAGAGGTATACTGCCCATGGGAGTAAGAGCTCCTACTTCCAAAGGGGCAAGTCAGCGGGAGAAGCCACTTGGCCTACCCGGCCAAGAGTCACTGTTCCCCGGCCACACTTGGCAGTAGGTCCCGGGGAGGAATAATGCCCATGGAAGTAGGAGCTCCTACTTCCAAAGGGGCAAGTCAGCGGGAGAAGCCACTTGGCCTACCCGGCCAAGAGTCACTGTTCCCCGGCCACACTTGGCAGTAGGTCCCGGGGAGGAATAATGCCCATGGAAGTAGGAGCTCCTACTTCCAAAGGGGCAAGTCAGCGGGAGAAGCCACTTGGCCTATCCGGCCACATGTCACTGTCCCCCGGCCACACTTGGCTGTAGGTCCCGGGGAGGAATAATGCCCATGGAAGTAGGAGCTCCTACTTCCAAAGGGGCAAGTCAGCGGAAGAAGCCACTAGTTCTATCCGGCCAAGAGTCACTGTTCCCCGGCCTTACTTGGCAGTAGGTCCCGGGGAGGAATAATGCCCATGGAAGTAGGAGCTCCTACTTCCAAAGGGGCAAGTCAGCGGGAGAAGCCACTTGGCCTATCCGGCCAAGAGTCACTGTTCCCCGGCCACACTTGGCAATAGGTCCCGGGGAGGAATAATGCCCATGGAAGTAGGAGCTCCTACTTCCAAAGGGGCAAGTCAGCGGGAGAAGCCACTAGTTCTATCCGGCCAAGAGTCACTGTTCCCCGGCTACACTTGGCAGTAGGTCCCGGGGAGGAATAATGCCCATGGAAGTAGGAGCTACTACCTCCAAAGGGTGAAGACACTTGGCTCTAAGTCCCCGAGAGGTATACTGCCCATGGGAGTAAGAGCTCCTACTTCCAAAGGGGCAAGTCAGCGGGAGAAGCCACTTGGCCTACCCGGCCAAGAGTCACTGTTCCCCGGCCACACTTGGCAGTAGGTCCCGGGGAGGAATAATGCCCATGGAAGTAGGAGCTCCTACTTCCAAAGGGGCAAGTCAGCGGGAGAAGCCACTTGGCCTACCCGGCCAAGAGTCACTGTTCCCCGGCCACACTTGGCAGTAGGTCCCGGGGAGGAATAATGCCCATGGAAGTAGGAGCTCCTACTTCCAAAGGGGCAAGTCAGCGGGAGAAGCCACTTGGCCTATCCGGCCACATGTCACTGTCCCCCGGCCACACTTGGCTGTAGGTCCCGGGGAGGAATAATGCCCATGGAAGTAGGAGCTCCTACTTCCAAAGGGGCAAGTCAGCGGAAGAAGCCACTAGTTCTATCCGGCCAAGAGTCACTGTTCCCCGGCCTTACTTGGCAGTAGGTCCCGGGGAGGAATAATGCCCATGGAAGTAGGAGCTCCTACTTCCAAAGGGGCAAGTCAGCGGGAGAAGCCACTTGGCCTATCCGGCCAAGAGTCACTGTTCCCCGGCCACACTTGGCAATAGGTCCCGGGGAGGAATAATGCCCATGGAAGTAGGAGCTCCTACTTCCAAAGGGGCAAGTCAGCGGGAGAAGCCACTAGTTCTATCCGGCCAAGAGTCACTGTTCCCCGGCCACACTTGGCAGTAGGTCCCGGGGAGGAATAATGCCCATGGAAGTAGGAGCTACCACCTCCAAAGGGTGAAGACACTTGGCTCTAAGTCCCCGAGAGGTATACTGCCCATGGGAGTAAGAGCTCCTACTTCCAAAGGGGCAAGTCAGCGGGAGAAGCCACTTGGCCTATCCGGCCAAGAGTCACTGTTCCCCGGCCACACTTGGCAGTAGGTCCCGGAGAGGAATAGTGCCCATGGAAGTAGGAGCTCCTACTTCCAAAGGGGCAAGTCAGCGGGAGAAGCCACTTGGCCTACACGGCCAAGAGTCACTGTTCCCCGGCCACACTTGGCAGTAGGTCCCGGGGAGGAATAATGCCCATGGAAGTAGGAGCTACTACCTCCAAAGGGGCAAGTCAGCGGGAGAAGCCACTTGGCCTACCCGGCCAAGAGTCACTGTTCCCCGGCCACTCTTGGCAGTAGGTCCCGGGGAGGAATAATGCCCATGGAAGTAGGAGCTCCTACCTCCAAAGGGGCAAGTCAGCGGGAGAAGCCACTTGGCCTACCCGGCCAAGAGTCACTGTTCCCCGGCCACACTTGGCAGTAGGTCCCGGGGAGGAATAATGCCCATGGAAGTAGGAGCTCCTACCTCCAAAGGGGCAAGTCAGCGGGAGAAGCCACTTGGCCTATCCGGCCAAGAGTCACTGTTCCCCGGCCACACTTGGCAGTAGGTCCCGGGGAGGAATAATGCCCATGGAAGTAAGAGCTCCTACTTCCAAAGGGGCAGGTCAGCGGGAGAAGCCACTTGGCCTATCCGGCCACATGTCACTGTCCCCCGGCCAAGCTTGGCTGTAGGTCCCGGGGAGGAATAATGCCCATGGAAGTAGGAGCTCCTACTTCCAAAGGGGCAAGTCAGCGGAAGAAGCCACTAGTTCTATCCGGCCAAGAGTCACTGTTCCCCGGCCACACTTGGCAGTAGGTCCCGGGGAGGAATAATGCCCATGGAAGTAGGAGCTCCTACTTCCAAAGGGGCAAGTCAGCGGGAGAAGCCACTTGGCCTATCCGGCCAAGAGTCACTGTTCCCCGGCCACACTTGGCAGTAGGTCCCGGGGAGGAATAATGCCCATGGAAGTAGGAGCTCCTACTTCCAAAGGGGCAAGTCAGCGGGAGAAGCCACTTGGCCTACCCGGCCAAGAGTCACTGTTCCCCGGCCACACTTGGCAGTAGGTCCCGGGGAGGAATAATGCCCATGGAAGTAGGAGCTCCTACCTCCAAAGGGGCAAGTCAGCGGGAGAAGCCACTTGGCCTATCCGGCCAAGAGTCACTGTTCCCCGGCCACACTTGGCAGTAGGTCCCGGGGAGGAATAATGCCCATGGAAGTAAGAGCTCCTACTTCCAAAGGGGCAAGTCAGCGGGAGAAGCCACTTGGCCTATCCGGCCACATGTCACTGTCCCCCGGCCAAGCTTGGCTGTAGGTCCCGGGGAGGAATAATGCCCATGGAAGTAGGAGCTCCTACTTCCAAAGGGGCAAGTCAGCGGGAGAAGCCACTTGGCCTATCCGGCCAAGAGTCACTGTTCCCCGGCCACACTTGGCAGTAGGTCCCGGGGAGGAATAATGCCCATGGAAGTAGGAGCTCCTACTTCCAAAGGGGCAAGTCAGCGGGAGAAGCCACTAGTTCTATCCGGCCAAGAGTCACTGTTCCCCGGCAACACTTGGCAGTAGGTCCCGGGGAGGAATAATGCCCATGGAAGTAGGAGCTACCACCTCCAAAGGGTGAAGACACTTGGCTCTAAGTCCCCGAGAGGTATACTGCCCATGGGAGTAAGAGCTCCTACTTCCAAAGGGGCAAGTCAGCGGGAGAAGCCACTTGGCCTATCCGGCCAAGAGTCACTGTTCCCCGGCCACACTTGGCAGTAGGTCCCGGGGAGGAATAATGCCCATGGAAGTAGGAGCTCCTACTTCCAAAGGGGCAAGTCAGCGGGAGAAGCCACTTGGGCTATCCGGCCACATGTCACTGTCCCCCGGCCACACTTGGCAGTAGGTCCCGGGGAGGAATAATGCCCATGGAAGTAAGAGCTCCTACTTCCAAAGGGGCAAGTCAGCGGGAGAAGCCACTTGGCCTAACCGGCCACATGTCACTGTCCCCCGGCCACACTTGCCAGTAGGTCCCGGGGAGGAATAATGCCCATGGAAGTAAGAGCTCCTACTTCCAAAGGGGCAAGTCAGCGGGAGCAGCCACTTGGCCTATCCGGCCAAGAGTCACTGTTCCCCGGCCACACTTGGCAGTAGGTCCCGGGGAGGAATAATGCCCATGGAAGTAGGAGCTCCTACTTCCAAAGGGGCAAGTCAGCGGGAGCAGCCACTTGGCCTATCCGTCCAAGAGTCACTGTTCCCCGGCCACACTTGGCTGTAGGTCCCGGGGAGGAATAATGCCCATGGAAGTAGGAGCTCCTACTTCCAAAGGGGCAAGTCAGCGGGAGAAGCCACTAGTTCTATCCGGCCAAGAGTCACTGTCCCCCGGCCACACTTGGCAGTAGGTCCCGGGGAGGAATAATGCCCATGGAAGTAGGAGCTACCACCTCCAAAGGGTGAAGACACTTGGCTCTAAGTCCCCGAGAGGTATACTGCCCATGGGAGTAAGAGCTCCTACTTCCAAAGGGGCAAGTCAGCGGGAGAAGCCACTTGGCCTATCCGGCCAAGAGTCACTGTTCCCCGGCCACACTTGGCAGTAGGTCCCGGGGAGGAATAATGCCCATGGAAGTAGGAGCTCCTACTTCCAAAGGGGCAAGTCAGCGGGAGAAGCCACTTGGGCTATCCGGCCACATGTCACTGTCCCCCGGCCACACTTGGCAGTAGGTCCCGGGGAGGAATAATGCCCATGGAAGTAAGAGCTCCTACTTCCAAAGGGGCAAGTCAGCGGGAGAAGCCACTTGGCCTAACCGGCCACATGTCACTGTCCCCCGGCCACACTTGGCAGTAGGTCCCGGGGAGGAATAATGCCCATGGAAGTAAGAGCTCCTACTTCCAAAGGGGCAAGTCAGCGGGAGCAGCCACTTGGCCTATCCGGCCAAGAGTCACTGTTCCCCGGCCACACTTGGCAGTAGGTCCCGGGGAGGAATAATGCCCATGGAAGTAGGAGCTCCTACTTCCAAAGGGGCAAGTCAGCGGGAGCAGCCACTTGGCCTATCCGTCCAAGAGTCACTGTTCCCCGTCCACACTTGGCTGTAGGTCCCGGGGAGGAATAATGCCCATGGAAGTAAGAGCTCCTACTTCCAAAGGGGCAAGTCAGCGGGAGAAGCCACTTGGCCTATCCGGCCACATGTCACTGTCCCCCGGCCACACTTGGCAGTAGGTCCCGGGGAGGAATAATGCCCATGGAAGTAGGAGCTACTACCTCCAAAGAGTGAAGACACTTGGCTCTAAGTCCCCGAGAGGTATAGTGCCCATGGAAGTAAGAGCTCCTACTTCCAAAGGGGCAAGTCAGCGGGAGAAGCCACTTGGCCTATCCGGCCAAGAGTCACTGTTCCCCGGCCACACTTGGCAGTAGGTCCCGGAGAGGAATAATGCCCATGGAAGTAGGAGCTCCTACTTCCAAAGGGGCAAGTCAGCGGGAGAAGCCACTTGGCATATCCGGCCAAGAGTCACTTTTCCCCGGCCACACTTGGCAGGAGGTCCCGGGGAGGAATAATGCCCATGGAAGTAGGAGCTCCTACTTCCAAAGGGTCAAGTCAGCGGGAGAAGCCACTTGGCCTATCCGGCCAAGAGTCACTGTTCCCCGGCCACACTTGGCAGTAGGTCCCGGGGAGGAATAATGCCCATGGAAGTAGGAGCTCCTACTTCCAAAGGGGAAAGTAAGCGGGAGAAGCCACTTGGCCTATCCGGCCAAGAGTCACTGTTCCCCGGCCACACTTGGCAGTAGGTCCCGGGGAGGAATAATGCCCATGGAAGTAGGAGCTCCTACTTCCAAAGGGGCAAGTCAGCGGGAGAAGCCACTTGGCCTATCCGGCCAAGAGTCACTGTTCCCCGGCCACACTTGGCAGGAGGTCCCGGGGAGGAATAATGCCCATGGAAGTAGGAGCTCCTACTTCCAAAGGGGCAAGTCAGCGGGAGAAGCCACTTGGCCTATCCGGCCAAGAGTCACTGTTCCCCGGCCACACTTGGCAGTAGGTCCCGGGGAGGAATAATGCCCATGGAAGTAGGAGCTCCTACTTCCAAAGGGGCAAGTCAGCGGGAGAAGCCACTTGGCCTATCCGGCCAAGAGTCACTGTCCCCCGGCCACACTTGGCAGTAGGTCCCGGGGAGGAATAATGCCCATGGAAGTAGGAGCTCCTACTTCCAAAGGGTCAAGTCAGCGGGAGAAGCCACTTGGCCTATCCGGCCAAGAGTCACTGTTCCCCGGCCACACTTGGCAGTAGGTCCCGGGGAGGAATAATGCCCATGGAAGTAGGAGCTCCTACTTCCAAAGGGGAAAGTAAGCGGGAGAAGCCACTTGGCCTATCCGGCCAAGAGTCACTGTTCCCCGGCCACACTTGGCAGTAGGTCCCGGGGAGGAATAATGCCCATGGAAGTAGGAGCTCCTACTTCCAAAGGGGCAAGTCAGCGGGAGAAGCCACTTGGCCTATCCGGCCAAGAGTCACTGTTCCCCGGCCACACTTGGCAGGAGGTCCCGGGGAGGAATAATGCCCATGGAAGTAGGAGCTCCTACTTCCAAAGGGGCAAGTCAGCGGGAGAAGCCACTTGGCCTATCCGGCCAAGAGTCACTGTTCCCCGGCCACACTTGGCAGTAGGTCCCGGGGAGGAATAATGCCCATGGAAGTAGGAGCTCCTACTTCCAAAGGGGCAAGTCAGCGGGAGAAGCCACTTGGCCTATCCGGCCAAGAGTCACTGTCCCCCGGCCACACTTGGCAGTAGGTCCCGGGGAGGAATAATGCCCATGGAAGTAGGAGCTCCTACTTCCAAAGGGGCAAGTCAGCGGGAGAAGCCACTTCGCCTACCCGGCCAAGTGTCACTGTCCCCCGGCCAGACTTGGCGGCAAGTCCCGGGGAGGAATAATGCCCATGGAAGTAGGAGCTCACTTGGCTCTAAGTCTTCGAGAGGTATAATGCCCATGGAAGTAAGAGCTCCTACTTCCAAAGGGGCAAGTCAGCGGGAGAAGCCACTTCGCCTACCCGGCCAAGTGTCACTGTCCCCCGGCCAGACTTGGCGGCAAGTCCCGGGGAGGAATAATGCCCATGGAAGTAGGAGCTCCTACTTCCGAAGGGGCAAGTCAGCGGGAGAAGCCACTTCGCCTACCCGGCCAAGTGTCACTGTCCCCCGGCCAGACTTGGCGGCAAGTCCCGGGGAGGAATAATGCCCATGGAAGTAGGAGCTCACTTGGCTCTAAGTCTTCGAGAGGTATAATGCCCATGGAAGTAAGAGCTCCTACTTCCAAAGGGGCAAGTCAGCGGGAGAAGCCACTTCGCCTACCCGGCCAAGTGTCACTGTCCCCCGGCCAGACTTGGCGGCAAGTCCCGGGGAGGAATAATGCCCATGGAAGTAGGAGCTCCTACTTCCAAAGGGGCAAGTCAGCGGGAGAAGCCACTTGGCCTATCCGGCCAAGAGTCACTGTTCCCCGGCCACACTTGGCAGGAGGTCCCGGGGAGGAATAATGCCCATGGAAGTAGGAGCTCCTACTTCCAAAGGGGCAAGTCAGCGGGAGAAGCCACTTGGCCTATCCGGCCAAGAGTCACTGTTCCCCGGCCACACTTGGCAGTAGGTCCCGGGGAGGAATAATGCCCATGGAAGTAGGAGCTCCTACTTCCAAAGGGGCAAGTCAGCGGGAGAAGCCACTTGGCCTAACCGGCCAAGAGTCACTGTTCCCCGGCCACACTTGGCAGTAGGTCCCGGGGAGGAATAATGCCCATGGAAGTAGGAGCTCCTACTTCCAAAGGGGCAAGTCAGCGGGAGAAGCCACTTGGCCTATCCGGCCACATGTCACTGTTCCCCGGCCACACTTGGCAGTAGGTCCCGGGGAGGAATAATGCCCATGGAAGTAGGAGCTCCTACTTCCAAAGGGGCAAGTCAGCGGGAGAAGCCACTAGTTCTATCCGGCCAAGAGTCACTGTTCCCCGGCCACACTTGGCAGTAGGTCCCGGGGAGGAATAATGCCCATGGAAGTAGGAGCTCACTTGGCTCTAAGTCTTCGAGAGGTATAATGCCCATGGAAGTAAGAGCTCCTACTTCCAAAGGGGCAAGTCAGCGGGAGAAGCCACTTCGCCTACCCGGCCAAGTGTCACTGTCCCCCGGCCAGACTTGGCGGCAAGTCCCGGGGAGGAATAATGCCCATGGAAGTAGGAGCTCCTACTTCCAAAGGGGCAAGTCAGCGGGAGAAGCCACTTCGCCTACCCGGCCAAGTGTCACTGTCCCCCGGCCAGACTTGGCGGCAAGTCCCGGGGAGGAATAATGCCCATGGAAGTAGGAGCTCCTACTTCCAAAGGGGCAAGTCAGCGGGAGAAGCCACTTCGCCTACCCGGCCAAGTGTCACTGTCCCCCGGCCAGACTTGGCGGCAAGTCCCGGGGAGGAATAATGCCCATGGAAGTAGGAGCTCACTTGGCTCTAAGTCTTCGAGAGGTATAATGCCCATGGAAGTAAGAGCTCCTACTTCCAAAGGGGCAAGTCAGCGGGAGAAGCCACTTCGCCTACCCGGCCAAGTGTCACTGTCCCCCGGCCAGACTTGGCGGCAAGTCCCGGGGAGGAATAATGCCCATGGAAGTAGGAGCTCCTACTTCCAAAGGGGCAAGTCAGCGGGAGAAGCCACTTCGCCTACCCGGCCAAGTGTCACTGTCCCCCGGCCAGACTTGGCGGCAAGTCCCGGGGAGGAATAATGCCCATGGAAGTAGGAGCTCCTACTTCCAAAGGGGCAAGTCAGCGGGAGAAGCCACTTCGCCTACCCGGCCAAGTGTCACTGTCCCCCGGCCAGACTTGGCGGCAAGTCCCGGGGAGGAATAATGCCCATGGAAGTAGGAGCTCACTTGGCTCTAAGTCTTCGAGAGGTATAATGCCCATGGAAGTAAGAGCTCCTACTTCCAAAGGGGCAAGTCAGCGGGAGAAGCCACTTCGCCTACCCGGCCAAGTGTCACTGTCCCCCGGCCAGACTTGGCGGCAAGTCCCGGGGAGGAATAATGCCCCATGGAGCTCGGGCAGACTAGAAGTAACCTCGTCTGCCCGCTGGAGGGCGCCCTTCCCGGAGCGGAGGGGACCCCCTTGGCCACAAAGTGCAAGCCGAGTTTGGAGCTCGAAACCCGGCCACGCTTGGTCGTAGGTCCCGGTGAGGAACATGGCCATGGAAGTCGGAGCTCAAACCTCCAAATTGACCTCAGCGGGAGCACTTGCTGAGGCTGCCCGGGCATGGGTTACTGTTCCCCGGGCACACTTGGTCGTAGGTCCAAGTGTGGAACGTGTCCATGGAAGTTGAAGTGAAGAGAACCGCGAAAGGGAGTTTTTGCGCGAAGCCGCGGCCGAGGAGGGCTCACCGATCCCGGCGTGATTTCTGCCAGGCCCGGTACCCAAACCGAACTCCGCATGGTGGCTGGATCCGCGACCCTGGAACCCTGGGCCGG
The DNA here is from genome assembly GCF_040894005.1 of Engystomops pustulosus. Classification (NCBI taxonomy): domain Eukaryota; kingdom Metazoa; phylum Chordata; class Amphibia; order Anura; family Leptodactylidae; genus Engystomops; species Engystomops pustulosus. The sequence goes on along the minus strand of NW_027285019.1, from coordinate 59,344 downwards.
GAGCCTAGGGGCGAGAGGGGCCCCATGGAGCTCGGGCAGACTAGAAGTACCCTCGTCTGCCCGCTGGAGGACGCCCTTCCCGGAGCGGAGGGGACCCCCCAAGCGACCAAGTGCAAGCCGAGTTTGGAGCTCGAAACCCGGCCACACTTGGTAGTATGTCCCGGTGAGGAACATGCCCATGGAAGTAAGAGCTCAGCGGGAGCAGCCACTCAGGCTACCCGGGAATGTGTCACTGTCCCCCGGCCAAGACTTGGCGGCAAGTCCCGGGGAGGAATAGTTCCCATGGAAGTAGCTCAGCGGGAGCAGCCACTCAGGCTACCCGGGAATGTGTCACTGTCCCCCGGCCAGACTTGGCGGCAGGTCCCGGGGAGGAATAGTGCTCATGGAAGTAGCTCAGCGGGAGCAGCCACTCAGGCTACCCGGGAATGTGTCACTGTCCCTCGGCCACACTTGGTCGTTGATTCCTGATGAGGAACATGCCCATGGAACTAAAGAGTTCAGCGGGAGCAGCCGCTCAGGCTACCCGGGAATGTGTCACTGTCCCCCGGCCAGACTTGGCGGCAGGTCCCGGGGAGGAACAGTGCCCATGGAAGTCGGAGCTCCAACCTCCAAGTTGACCTCAGCGGGAGCAGCCGCTGAGGCTACCCGGGCATGGGTGACTGTTCCCCGGCCACACTTGGTCGGAGGTCCCGGTGTGGAACATGCCCATGGAAGTTGAAGGGAAGAGAACCGCGAAAGGGAGTTTGGAGGCTTAGCCGCGGCCGAGGAGGTCTCACCGATCCCGGCGTGATTCCAGCCAGGCCCGGTACCCTATACCGAACTCGACAGGGTGGCTGTATCCGGGACCCTGGAACCCTGGGCGGGGAGCCTAGGGGCGAGAGGGGCCCCATGGAGCTCGGGCAGACTAGAAGTACCCTCGTCTGCCCGCTGGAGGGCGCCCTTCCCGGAGCGGAGGGGACCCCCCAAGCGACCAAGTGCAAGCCGAGTTTGGAGCTCGAAACCCGGCCACACTTGGTAGTTGGTCCCGGTGAGGAACATGCCCATGGAAGTAAGAGCTCAGCGGGAGCAGCCACTCAGGCTACCCGGCAATGTGTCACTGTCCCCCGGCCAAGACTTGGCGGCAAGTCCCGGGGAGGAATAGTGCCCATGGAAGTAGCTCAGCGGGAGCAGCTGCTGAGGCTACCCGGGAATGTGTCACTGTCCCCCGGCCAGACTTGGCGGCAGGTCCCGGGGAGGAATAGTGCTCATGGAAGTAGCTCAGCGGGAGCAGCTGCTGAGGCTACCCGGGAATGTGTCACTGTCCCTGGGCCACACTTGGTCGTTGGTTCCTGATGAGGAACATGCCCATGGAAGTAAGAGTTCAGCGGGAGAAGCCGCTCAAGCTACCCGGGAATGTGTCACTGTCCCCCGGCCAGACTTGGCGGCAGGTCCCGGGGAGGAACAGTGCCCATGGAAGTCGGAGCTCCAACCTCCAAGTTGACCTCAGCGGGAGCACTTGCTGAGGCTACCCGGGCATGGGCGACTGTTCCCCGGCCACACTTGGTCGGAGGTCCCGGTGTGGAACATGCCCATGGAAGTTGAAGGGAAGAGAACCGCGAAAGGGAGTTTGGAGGCTGAGCCGCGGCCGAGGAGGTCTCACCGATCCCGGCGTGATTCCAGCCAGGCCCGGTACCCTATACCGAACTCGACAGGGTGGCTGTATCCGGGACCCTGGAACCCTGGGCGGGGAGCCTAGGGGCGAGAGGGGCCCCATGGAGCTCGGGCAGACTAGAAGTACCCTCGTCTGCCCGCTGGAGGGCGCCCTTCCCGGAGCGGAGGGGACCCCCCAAGCGACCAAGTGCAAGCCGAGTTTGGAGCTCGAAACCCGGCCACACTTGGTAGTATGTCCCGGTGAGGAACATGCCCATGGAAGTAAGAGCTCAGCGGGAGCAGCCACTCAGGCTACCCGGCAATGTGTCACTGTCCCCCGGCCAAGACTTGGCGGCAAGTCCCGGGGAGGAATAGTGCCCATGGAAGTAGCTCAGCGGGAGCAGCCGCTCAGGCTACCCGGGAATGTGTCACTGTCCCCCGGCCAGACTTGGCGGCAGGTCCCGGGGAGGAATAGTGCTCATGGAAGTAGCTCAGCGGGAGCAGCTGCTGAAGATACCCGGGAATGTGTCACTGTCCCTGGGCCACACTTGGTCGTTGGTTCCTGATGAGGAACATGCCCATGGAAGTAAGAGTTCAGCGGGAGAAGCCGCTCAGGCTACCCGGGAATGTGTCACTGTCCCCCGGCCAGACTTGGCGGCAGGTCCCGGGGAGGAATAGTGCCCATGGAAGTCGGAGCTCCAACCTCCAAGTTGACCTCAGCGGGAGCACTTGCTGAGGCTACCCGGGCATGGGCGACTGTTCCCCGGCCACACTTGGTCGGAGGTCCCGGTGTGGAACATGCCCATGGAAGTTGAAGGGAAGAGAACCGCGAAAGGGAGTTTGGAGGCTGAGCCGCGGCCGAGGAGGTCTCACCGATCCCGGCGTGATTCCAGCCAGGCCCGGTACCCTATACCGAACTCGGCAGGGTGGCTGTATCCGGGACCCTGGAACCCTGGGCGGGGAGCCTAGGGGCGAGAGGGGCCCCATGGAGCTCGGGCAGACTAGAAGTACCCTCGTCTGCCCGCTGGAGGGCGCCCTTCCCGGAGCGGAGGGGACCCCCAAGCGACCAAGTGCAAGCCGAGTTTGGAGCTCGAAACCCGGCCACACTTGGTAGTATGTCCCGGTGAGGAACATGCCCATGGAAGTAAGAGCTCAGCGGGAGCAGCCACTCAGGCTACCCGGGAATGTGTCACTGTCCCCCGGCCAAGACTTGGCGGCAAGTCCCGGGGAGGAATAGTGCCCATGGAAGTAGCTCAGCGGGAGCAGCCGCTCAGGCTACCCGGGAATGTGTCACTGTCCCCCGGCCAGACTTGGCGGCAGGTCCCGGGGTGGAATAGTGCTCATGGAAGTAGCTCAGCGGGAGCAGCCACTCAGGCTACCCGGGAATGTGTCACTGTCCCTGGGCCACACTTGGTCGTTGGTTCCTGATGAGGAACATGCCCATGGAAGTAAGAGTTCAGCGGGAGCAGCCGCTCAGGGCTACCCGGGAATGTGTCACTGTCCCCCGGCCAGACTTGGCGGCAGGTCCCGGGGAGGAATAGTGCCCATGGAAGTCGGAGCTCCAACCTCCAAGTTGACCTCAGCGGGAGCAGCCGCTGAGGCTACCCGGGCATGGGTGACTGTTCCCCGGCCACACTTGGTCGGAGGTCCCGGTGTGGAACATGCCCATGGAAGTTGAAGGGAAGAGAACCGCGAAAGGGAGTTTGGAGGCTGAGCCGCGGCCGAGGAGGTCTCACCGATCCCGGCGTGATTCCAGCCAGGCCCGGTACCCTATACCGAACTCGGCAGGGTGGCTTTATCCGGGACCCTGGAACCCTGGGCGGGGAGCCTAGGGGCGAGAGGGGCCCCATGGAGCTCGGGCAGACTAGAAGTACCCTCGTCTGCCCGCTGGAGGGCGCCCTTCCCGGAGCGGAGGGGACCCCCCAAGCGACCAAGTGCAAGCCGAGTTTGGAGCTCGAAACCCGGCCACACTTGGTAGTTGGTCCCGGTGAGGAACATGCCCATGGAAGTAAGAGCTCAGCGGGAGCAGCCACTCAGGCTACCCGGGAATGTGTCACTGTCCCCCGGCCAAGACTTGGCGGCAAGTCCCGGGGAGGAATAGTGCCCATGGAAGTAGCTCAGCGGGAGCAGCCACTCAGGCTACCCGGGAATGTGTCACTGTCCCTCGGCCACACTTGGTCGTAGGTCCCGGTGAGGAACATGCCCATGGAAGTCGGAGCTCCAACCTCCAACCGGGTGAAGCCTCCGAGAGCTAGCCGGGAATAGGGCGCCAATCCCGGCTACCGCCCTCCAGGCTTGCCCCGGTCGAAAGACCTACGTCCTCGCACCAGCACAAGCGCAAAAATTTTCTAAGTGTGGGAGAACCGAGGACCCGCCCGGTGGCACTCTGCCTCTCGCTGCCGCCCTCCTGGAAGCGTCCTCGGTCACTGTGTGTGCGGCAGATATCAGAGCTCCGGAAAGGTGAAAAAGAACCGGTAAGAGGGCGAATCCGGCAGCTCCCTGCCGGGCGAGGACCACCGCGAGCGGCGGGGACGTCAGACGGGAGACGCGCGGCGGACCTTCCGTCGGAGTGCCTGGGATTTTGACCTCGGAGAAGTTCGAAAAAATTATGCGGTCGGAGCTGTCTGCCCCGGCCGGGGAAGGCTCACCGCCGGCGGCTGCCAACCCCTGGCTTGCCCGCTGGATGCCCTTTCGGAGGCTGCTGAAAAAGAACTGTCAGGCGGGCACCTCTCGGAAGAACCGCAGACCAAAACGACCGGTAAAAATTTTGGGCGATCCGACCCGTAGTGCACCTTCGGCGGCAGAGAAAAGCAACAAAAATACCGGTCAGAGAAGGGGAGTTTTGGTCGACTCTGCCAGGTTTTTGCACTAAGTCAGATCCGTAATGCCAGCGGGACTGAGTCGCTTTTGCGTGCCGTGGTCCTGGAGGCCTGCTCGGACAGAGCGGTCCTTCGGGTCCCGCGGGAAGGGGCATTTCATGTTCCTCTGCGGGAGGTGATCCATTTTCTGCGGGAAATGGCGAGCCCCTTCGGCTACAAGAGTGTGTAGGTCCCGCTCAACAGTCTACGTCCTTAACCATCGGGGACTTTGTAGATTTTGCCCAAAATCGCTCTCCGCAGAACAGAGCGTGAGGTCTCCGCGGCGGAGGCCGGAAAAGGTGCGAGGTGAGCGGCATGGTATGACTGGGCTCGTGCCGCTCACTGCTACCCGGAGCGTGGCGCCCTCCGGGTAAAAGGCTAGCCGGGGCGAGTAGGTGGGTTGACGGGCGCATAAGCCACGCCGTCCCCGCCGTACAAGGTGCCGGTGGCCTGGCGAACCACCGGCGTAAGGCTAGCCAGGGCGGACCGCGGGGCAGAGGGCGCATAAGCCACGCTCTCTCTCCATCCCACCAGCACAAGCGAATTATTTTCAAAGTGTGGGAGAACCGGCTTCCCGACCGGTGGCACTCTGCCTCTCGCTGCCGCCCTCCTGGAAGCGTCCTCGGTCACTCGGAGTACGGCAGATTTAAGAGCTCCGGAATGGTGAAAAAGAACCGGAGAGAGGGCGACTCCGGCTTCTCTCTGCCGGGCGAGGACCACCGCAGGCGGCGGGGACGTCTGACAGGAGACGGCGCTGCGGGCAGGCTTTAAAAGTGCATGGGGTTTTGGCCTCGGCAAAAGTCGAAAAAATTATGCGGTCGGAGCTGTCTGCCCCGGCCGGGGAAGGCTCACCGCCGGCGGCTGCCAACCCCTGGCTTGCCCGCTGGATGCCCTTTCGGAGGCTTCTGAAAAAGAACTGTCAGGCGGGCACCTCTCGGAAGAACCGCAGACCAAAACGACCGGTAAAAATTTTGGGCGATCCGACCCGTAGTGCACCTTCGGCGGCAGAGAAAAGCAACAAAAATACCGGTCAGAGAAGGGGAGTTTTGGTCGACTCTGCCAGGTTTTTGCACTAAGTCAGATCCGTAATGCCAGCGGGACTGAGTCGCTCTTGCGTGCCGTGGTCCTGGAAGCCTGCTCGGACAGAGTGGTCCTTCGGGTCCCGCGGGAAGGGGCATTTCATGTTCCTCTGCGGGAGGTGGTCCATTTTCTGCGGGAAATGGCGAGCCCCATCGGCTACAAGAGTGTGTAGGTCCCGCTCAACAGTCTACGTCCTTAACCATCGGGGACTTTGTAGATTTTGCCCAAAATCGCTCTCCGCAGAACAGAGCGTGAGGTCTCCGCGGCGGAGGCCGGAAAAGGTGCGAGGTGAGCGGCATGGTATGACTGGGCTCGTGCCGCTCACTGCTACCCGGAGCGTGGCGCCCTCCGGGTACAAGGCTAGCCGGGGCGAGTAGGTGGGATGACGGGCGCATAAGCAACGCCGTCCCCGCCGTACAAGGTGCCGGTGGCCTGGCGAACCACCGGCGTAAGGCTAGCCAAGGGCGTACCGCGGGGCAGAGGGCGCATAAGCCACGCTCTCTCTCCATCCCACCAGCACAAGCGAAAAATTTTCAAAGTGTGGGAGAACCGGCTTCCCGACCGGTGGCACTCTGCCTCTCGCTGCCGCCCTCCTGGAAGCGTCCTCGGTCACTCGGAGTACGGCAGATTTAAGAGCTCCGGAATGGTGAAAAAGAACCGGAGAGAGGGCGACTCCGGCTTCTCCCTGCCGGGCGAGGACCACCGCAGGCGGCGGGGACCTCTGACAGGAGGCGGCGCCGCGGCAGGCTTTCTAAGTGCCTGGGCTTTTGGCCTCGGCGAAAGTCGAAAAAATTATGCGGTCGGAGCTGTCTGCCCCGGCCGGGGAAGGCTCACCGCCGGCGGCTGCCAACCCCTGGCTTGCCCGCTGGATGGCCTTTCGGAGGCTGCTGAAAAAGAACTGTCAGGCGGGCACCTCTCGGAAGAACCGCAGACCAAAACGACCGGTAAAAATTTTGGGCGATCCGACCCGTAGTGCACCTTCGGCGGCAGAGAAAAGCAACAAAAATACCGGTCAGAGAAGGGGAGTTTTGGTCGACTCTGCCAGGTTTTTGCACTAAGTCAGATCCGTAATGCCAGCGGGACTGAGTCGCTCTTGCGTGCCGTGGTCCTGGAGGCCTGCTCGGACAGAGTGGTCCTTCGGGTCCCGCGGGAAGGGGCATTTCATGTTCCTCTGCGGGAGGTGGTCCATTTTCTGCGGGAAATGGCGAGCCCCTTCGGCTGCAAGAGTGTGTAGGTCCCGCTCAACAGTCTACGTCCTTAACCATCGGGGACTTTGTAGATTTTGGTCAAGATCGCCCCCCGCATGTCCTAGCGGGAGGTCTCCGCGGCGGAGGCCGGAAAAGGTGCGAGGTGAGCGGCATGGTATGACTGGGCTCGTGCCGCTCACTGCTACCCGGAGCGTGGCGCCCTCCGGGTAAAAGGCTAGCCGGGGCGAGTAGGTGGGTTGACGGGCGCATAAGCCACGCCGTCCCCGCCGTACAAGGTGCCGGTGGCCTGGCGAACCACCGGCGTAAGGCTAGCCAAGGGCGTACCGCGGGGCAGAGGGCGCATAAGCCACGCTCTCTCTCCATCCCACCAGCACAAGCGAAAAATTTTCAAAGTGTGGGAGAACCGGCTTCCCGACCGGTGGCACTCTGCCTCTCGCTGCCGCCCTCCTGGAAGCGTCCTCGGTCACTCGGAGTACGGCAGATTTAAGAGCTCCGGAATGGTGAAAAAGAACCGGAGAGAGGGCGACTCCGGCTTCTCTCTGCCGGGCGAGGACCACCGCAGGCGGCGGGGACGTCTGACAGGAGACGGCGCTGCGGGCAGGCTTTAAAAGTGCATGGGGTTTTGGCCTCGGCGAAAGTCGAAAAAATTATGCGGTCGGAGCTGTCTGCCCTGGCCGGGGAAGGCTCACCGCCGGCGGCTGCCAACCCCTGGCTTGCCCGCTGGATGGCCTTTCGGAGGCTGCTGAAAAAGAACTGTCAGGCGGGCACCTCTCGGAAGAACCGCAGACCAAAACGACCGGTAAAAATTTTGGGCGATCCGACCCTCAGTGCACCTTCGGCGGCAGAGAAAAGCAACAAAAATACCGGTCAGAGAAGGGGAGTTTTGGTCGACTCTGCCAGGTTTTTGCACTAAGTCAGATCCGTAATGACAGCGGGACTGAGTCGCTCTTGCGTGCCGTGGTCTTGGAAGCCTGCTCGGACAGAGTGGTCCATCGGGTCCCGCGGGAAGGGGCATTTCATGTTCCTCTGCGGGAGGTGGTCCATTTTCTGCGGGAAATGGCGAGCCCCTTCGGCTGCAAGAGTGTGTAGGTCCCGCTCAACAGTCTACGTCCTTAACCATCGGGGACTTTGTAGATTTTGGTCAAGATCGCCCCCCGCATGTCCTAGCGGGAGGTCTCCGCGGCGGAGGCCGGAAAAGGTGCGAGGTGAGCGGCATGGTATGACTGGGTTCGTGCCGCTCACCGTTACCCGGAGCGTGGCGCCCTCCGGGTAAAAGGCTAGCCGGGGCGAGTAGGTGGGATGACGGGCGCATAAGCAACGCCGTCCCCGCCGTACAAGGTGCCGGTGGCCTGGCGAACCACCGGCGCAAGGCTAGCCAGGGCGTACCGCGGGGCAGAGGGCGCATAAGCCACGCTCTCTCTCCATCCCACCAGCACAAGCGAAAAAATTTCAAAGTGTGGGAGAACCGGCTTCCCGACCGGTGGCACTCTGCCTCTCGCTGCCGCCCTCCTGGAAGCGTCCTCGGTCACTCGGTGTCCGGCAGATTTCAGAGCTCCGGAATGGTGAAAAAGAACCGGTGAGAGGGCGAATCCGGCTTCTCTCTGCCGGGCGAGGACCACCGCAGGCGGCAAGGGACGTCTGCCAGGAGACGGCGCTGCGGGCAGGCTTTAAAAGTGCATGGGGTTTTGGCCTCGGCGAAAGTCGAAAAAATTTTGCGGTCGGAGCTGTCTGCCCCGGCCGGGGAAGGCTCACCGCCGGCGGCTGCCAACCCCTGGCTTGCCCGCTGGATGCCCTTTCGGAGGCTGCTGAAAAAGAACTGTCAGGCGGGCACCTCTCGGAAGAACCGCAGACCAAAACGACCGGTAAAAATTTTGGGCGATCCGACCCTCAGTGCACCTTCGGCGGCAGAGAAAAGCAACAAAAACACCGGTCAAAGAAGGGAGGTTTTGGTCGACTCTGCCTGGTTTTTGCACAAAGTCAGATCCGTAATGCCAGCGGGACTGAGTCGCTTTTGCGTGCCGTGGTCCTGGAGGCCTGCTCGGACAGAGCGGTCCTTCGGGTCCCGCGGGAAGGGGCATTTCATGTTCCTCTGCGGGAGGTGGTCCATTTTCTGCGGGAAATGGCGAGCCCCATCGGCTACAAGAGTGTGTAGGTCCCGCTCAACAGTCTACGTCCTTAACCATCGGGGACTTTGTAGATTTTGGCAGAAATCGCCCCCCGCAGGTCCTAGCGGGAGGTCTCCGCGGCGGAGGCCGGAGAGGGCGCGAGGTGAGCGGCATGGTATGACTGGGTTCGTGCCGCTCACTGGTACCCGGAGCGTGGCGCCCTCCGGGTAAAAGGCTAGCCGGGGCGAGTAGGTGGGTTGACGGGCGCATAAGCCACGCCGTCCCCGCCGTACAAGGTGCCGGTGGCCTGGCGAACCACCGGCGTAAGGCTAGCCGAGGGCGTACCGCGGGGCAGAGGGCGCATAAGCCACGCTCTCTCTCCATCCCACCAGAACAAGCGAAAAATTTTCAAAGTGTGGGAGAACCGGCGACCCGACCGGTGGCACTCTGCCTCTCGCTGCCGCCCTCCTGGAAGCGTCCTCGGTCACTCGGTGTCCGGCAGATTTCAGAGCTCCGGAATGGTGAAAAAGAACCGGAGAGGGGGCGACTCCGGCTTCTCTCTGCCGGGCGAGGACCACCGCAGGCGGCAAGGGACGTCTGACAGGAGACGGCGCTGCGGGCAGGCTTTAAAAGTGCATGGGGTTTTGGCCTCGGCGAAAGTCGAAAAAATTTTGCGGTCGGAGCCGTCTGCCCCGGCCGGGGAAGGCTCACCGCCGGCGGCTGCCAACCCCTGGCTTGCCCGCTGGATGGCCTTTCGGAGGCTGCTGAAAAAGAACTGTCAGGCGGGCACCTCTCGGAAGAACCGCAGACCAAAACGACCGGTAAAAATTTTGGGCGATCCGACCCTCAGTGCACCTTCGGCGGCAGAGAAAAGCATCAAAAATACCGGTCAAAGAAGCGAGGTTTTGGTCGACTCTGCCAGGTTTTTGCACAAAGTGTTGGCATCGTGCGGCGTCGCGCTTTGCCGTACCGTATCCCCAATGGAGCGGCGCCCGGCGGGGTAGGCTAGCCATGTGAGGTCGAGGGCGGGAGGACGGGACGTAAGCCAGGCCGTTCTCCACAAGAAATTCCGGACGCGGAGACCCCTTCTCCGCCCTACGGTCCCCAATGGGGTGGCGCCCGGCGGGTGAGGCTAGCCATGGGAGGACGGGACGTAAGCCAGGCCGTTCTCCACAAGAAATTCCGTACGCGGAGACCCCTTCTCCGCCCTACGGTCCCCAATGGGGTGGCGCCCGGCGGGTGAGGCTAGCCATGTGAGGTCGAGGGCGGGAGGACGGGACGTAAGCCAGGCCGTTCTCCACAAGTAAATTCCGGACGCGGAGACCCCTTCTCCGCCCTACGGTCCCCAATGGGGTGGCGCCCGGCGGGTGAGGCTAGCCGTGTGAGGTCGAGGGCGGGAGGACGGGACGTAAGCCAGGCCGTTCTCCACAAGTAAATTCCGGACGCGGAGACCCCTTCTCCGCCCTACGGTCCCCAATGGGGTGGCGCCCGGCGGGTGAGGCTAGCCATGTGAGGTCGAGGGCGGGAGGACGGGACGTAAGCCAGGCCGTTCTCCACAAGTAAATTCCGGACGCGGAGACCCCTTCTCCGCCCTACGGTCCCCAATGGGGTGGCGCCCGGCGGGTGAGGCTAGCCATGTGAGGTCGAGGGCGGGAGGACGGGACGTAAGCCAGGCCGTTCTCCACAAGTAAATTCCGGACGCGGAGACCCCTTCTCCGCCCTACGGTCCCCAATGGGGTGGCTCCCGGCGGGTGAGGCTAGCCATGTGAGGTCGAGGGCGGGAGGACGGGACGCAAGCCAGGCCGTTCTCCACAAACTCCCAGCGGTAGAGTCTCGGCTCTCCGCTCTTTTGATCGATCTGACACAGCGCGATCCGGCGGGGCAGGGCACTTTGCTCGGTCAGGGGTATTGGCCCCGGCCGGTTTATGGTAAAGCGTTCCTTAGCCTCAGTCTTGGTCGCGCATCAATCCCCCGCTCCCCGTGAGCGGCTGTCGTCCTCTGCCTAAGGTTGTGTAGCGCGGTGCCAGTGTGGTCCTCGCACGGCCCCGCTCCTGCCACAGCGGTAGGACTCTCTGCTTCGGCTGAGGTTTGCTACGAAGCGTATGGAACGGGCGTACTCCACCGTACCGTGGGTGGGGGGCGGCGGCGGCGGCGGCAGCGTCCAGCGCGGAGCTCCGGCTCCCGCGGCAGCGCCTCGCCTAGTGTCCCTCGGGCAAGTCCAATCGCCCCCCGCCCGGTCGGAGAGCGCAGACACACCTCTGTGTCCACGGTTTATTTCCGCAGCACGAAAAGGGACGGCTCCCGCCTGCTCCTCGCGGCGGCGACGAGGCTTAGACCCACCGTGGCGTATCCGCGGTAGGTATGCTCGTCGGTCGGAGGAGCGGTTGCGGTCGAGTGGTCCCCAGTGTACCCTGTTAGCGCTGCCCGCCTACGCCTGAAGAGCTGCGGACCGAGAAAAAGGTTCGCTCCGCTGCTGACGGCGAAGCGCGCGGCACGCCGCGGAAGAGGAGAGGGAGCGGTCGCCCCCGGGGCGGCTCCCCTCCGAGTCCGGCAGAAGCAGAGATTGTAGCGGAGGGGGGGGTTTCTAAATTCCCCGGGCGTGTTATCCCCAGCGGTAGCCTTTGAACTCTTCAACCGCAAGCACGATCGCACGTTCACAGCACCCGTCACTAGGAGCCGGGCCAGAGGCGGGCGGCAGACGAAACCGACATGAGCGCTTAAGGGTATTGCACCCCCGGCGCCCAGACCCTGGAAATTGAGTCTGCCCCCAAAGCCCACCCGCGTCCTCCTTGGCGCTCCCGGAGTACATGGTCGTAGATGGGCCATCGGTCGCTAATGCCAAACTGCGTCCCAGGGGTGCGTCCCCTCTGACCAACGGCAGACCCATCCCTCTCGCCAATCCGCGGATCCCCGCCAGGTCCCGAACAGGGCTCGTCCTTTAGCGTTTCAAATGCGCCCTCCCCGCCATACGAGGGGTTGAGGACCGTAGCCTTCCCTTACGAGAGGCACCAGGGGTGCGCCTGCTCGAGGGCCCGGCCGTGGGCGTAACGCTTGGGCCGCCCGGGGGAGTCGGTAGACCATGGGAGACCAACACTCGCACACGAACGTTGCCCGTGCTTTTGTGGAAGAGAGCTTCTTGCGAGGTTGTCGCTGCGGTGGCGCCCGGACAAACCCTATCCCTAAAACTTCTGGGGAATTGGCGTCTAAGCCTGCACCCTGCTCGGTATCCCTGCACCCACGAAGGGGGCCGTGGAAGGCTTGGGGTCGCGCCGGCGAAACCGACCGGATGCCCGGGGTACTGAACCCCCGGGGTCCCACCCTGGAAATTGAGCCGTCCGACCCCGCCACGTCTTCCTAGTGCTCTCCTTGGCTCCCCCGCCTGTGGGCATCGTTAGGGGCTGCGGTCATCAGCGCCGGCTAAGCTTCGGCAACACGGCCGACCCACCCCTTCGGCGCCTGGGGGTGCCTGGTCCCAGTCCGGGCCGTTCCGTAGGGGCGGCTATCCCTTACATGAGGGACTCGGTGCGTCCGCTCGGGCTGCGGGGCTCCGGCTCCGACAGCCGGGGAGCTGGTTTTGACCGCGGGCCTCCACGGGAACCGGCAGGGACCGGACTAGGCGTCAAGCCGAAAATAACCCCGGCACCCTCTGCTTCCAAAGCGAGGGGACCTTTGGCCGAGCGGGGGCACCGGAAGCCGAACCGACCCCAACCCCTCTTCCTACCCCAGGGCTGGGCTGACCAATCCCCTGATCGGGTCTAAAATGGAAGAAGGGGATTCGAGGGAAGGGGCTGGCGGAAGGCAGTTGCCCGACGGAGTAGGCGAAGGCCAGGCCGTTTCCGAGTCCCGAGCAGAGGAGGGCGAACTCGGCTCTTCATCGACCGACGGCGAGGCGAGGGCGGTGGCTGCCGCGGGGAAGACTCCATTGCTCGTCAGCGCGCTAGGAGCGGGGCCGACTGGCTGCTCGGGGTATGGCATCCCCGGGGGCCCACCCTGGAAATCTTCGCTCCTCAGCCGCTGCAGGTTATAAGGTCCCGCCGCGCGTAAGCGCTCAACTCTCCGACCCACGGATGTCGAGCCCATGGTGAGCCGGCCGTTTCGTACGGGGAAAAGGGGTCCTCTGGCCCCACATCGATCGAGGGGGTTTAGATCCGCGGAGGCACGCACCGCGAGGCGAATCGCTGCTTTTCCCCAAGAGGTTAACCTTCAAACCACCGAGTAGGTTCGGGGCAGGGCCGACAGTCTGCACTGGGGTATTGCATCCCTGGTGGGGCGACCCTGGAAATCTCTGCCCCTTTCCACTCTTTCGGTTGGGCCTCTCGTCGGGGCGAGCGTAAGTCGGCAAGCAGACGTGGGAAGAGGCTTCTTACCGGTGACACTCCCTTCGTGAGAGAGGCAGGTACTCGCCCCGGACCCCGGTCCAAATCTGCGCGGGCCGGACGGCCTCGGCCCTAGCCGAAGGCCGCTCCCGCGAAGCCAGGGAGCCGAAAAAAAAACCCCGACACCCTCCGCGACCTCGCGTGCTTCCAAAGCGAGGGGAAACTTTGGCCGAGCGGGGCACCCGAAGCCGAACCGACCCCAACCCCTCTTCTTACCCCAGGGCTGGGCTGACCAATCCCCTGATCGGGTCTAAAATGGAAGAAGGGGATTCGAGGGAAGGGGCTGGCGGAAGGCAGTTGCCCGACGGAGTAGGCGAAGGCCAGGCCGTTTCCAAATCCCGAGCCAGAGGAGGGCGAACGACGTTCTTCATCGACCGACGGCGAGGCTAGGGCGAGGGCGGTGGCTGCCGCGGGGAAGACTCCATTGCTTGCCAGCGTGCTAGGAGCGGGGCCGACAGGCTGCTCGGGGTATGGCATCCCCGGGGGCCCACCCTGGAAATCTTCGCTCCTCAGCCGCTGCAGGTTATAAGGTCCCGCCGCGCGTAAGCGCTCAACTCCCCGACCCACGGACGTCGAGCCCATGGTGAGCTGACAGTTTCGTACGGGGAAAAGGGGTCCTCTGGCCCCACATCGATCGAGGGGGTTTAGATCCGCGGAGGCACGCACCGCGAGGCGAATCGCTGCTTTTCCCCAAGAGGTTAACCTTCAAACCACCGAGTAGGTTCGGGGCAGGGCCGACTGTCTGCACTGGGGTATTGCATCCCTGGTGGGGCGACCCTGGAAATCTCTGCCCCTTTCCACTCTTTCGGTTGGGCCTCTCGTCGGGGCGAGCGTAAGTCGGCAAGCAGACGTGGGAAGAGGCTTCTTACCGGTGACACTCCCTTCGTGAGAGAGGCAGGTACTCGCCCCGCACCCCGGTCCAAATCTGCTCGGTCCGGCCGTCGTCGGCCCTAGCCGAAGGCCGCTCCCGCGAAGCCAGGCGATCCGAACCGAGGATCCGCGCGAGCCTTCTCCAAGCCCTCTGCCGGGCGCTGGTGTTGAAAGCGTAGCGGACCCTGTTCGCCGGAGCGATAGGAGCGGAGCACCGG
>NW_027285019.1:10000-35000 GCF_040894005.1 Engystomops pustulosus | reverse complement strand
TCTAGCCCCCGTTGGTCACGGGGGTTCAGCCAAGCACGCGCCGCTGGCCCCGCAGAGCTGGTTCTCGCCTGGAGTGCGAGCCTTGCCCCGTGCATGGACTTCCGAAGTGATGACGTCAGCGGGAGCAGCCGCTCGGCCGTATCCGGCCGCCTGTCACTGTTCCCCGGCCAGACTTGGCGGCAAGTCCCGGGGACGAACAAGCCCATGGAAGTAGGAGCTCAGCGGGAGCAGCCACTTGGCCTATGCGGCCACATGTCACTGTCCCCCGGTAGGACTTGGCGGCAGGTCCCGGGGAGGAACGAGCCCATGGAAGTAGGAGCTCCGACTTCCAAAGTGATGACGTCAGCGGGAGCAGCCGCTCGGCCGTATCCGGCGGCATGTCACTGTTCCCCGGCCAGACTTGGCGGCAAGTCCCGGGGACGAACAAGCCCATGGAAGTAGGGGCTCAGCGGGAGCAGCCAGTTGGCCTATCCGGCCACATGTCACTGTCCCCCGGCCAGACTTGGCGGCAAGTCCCGGGGAGGAACAAGCCCATGGAAGTAGGAGCTCCGACTTCCAAAGTGATGACGTCAGCGGGAGCAGCCGCTCGGCCGTATCCGGCGGCATGTCACTGTTCCCCGGCCAGACTTGGCGGCAAGTCCCGGGGACGAACAAGCCCATGGAAGTAGGGGCTCAGCGGGAGCAGCCAGTTGGCCTATCCGGCCACATGTCACTGTCCCCCGGCCAGACTTGGCGGCAAGTCCCGGGGAGGAACAAGCCCATGGAAGTAGGAGCTCCGACTTCCAAAGTGATGACGTCAGCGGGAGCAGCCGCTCGGCCGTATCCGGCGGCATGTCACTGTTCCCCGGCCAGACTTGGCGGCAAGTCCCGGGGACGAACAAGCCCATGGAAGTAGGGGCTCAGCGGGAGCAGCCAGTTGGCCTATCCGGCCACATGTCACTGTCCCCCGGCCAGACTTGGCGGCAAGTCCCGGGGAGGAACAAGCCCATGGAAGTAGGAGCTCCTACTTCCAAAGCGATGACGTCAGCGGGAGCAGCCGCTCGGCCGTATCCGGCGGCATGTCACTGTTCCCCGGCCAGACTTGGCGGCAAGTCCCGGGGGACGAACAAGCCCATGGAAGTAGGGGCTCAGCGGGAGCAGCCAGTTGGCCTATCCGGCCACATGTCACTGTCCCCCATCCAGACTTGGCGGCAAGTCCCGGGGAGGAACAAGCCCATGGAAGTAGGAGCTCCTACTTCCAAAGCGATGACGTCAGCGGGAGAAGCCGCTCGGCCTATCCGGCCACATGTCACTGTCCCCCGGCCACACTTGGCTATAGGTCCCGGGGAGGAATAATGCCCATGGAAGTAGGAGCTCCTACTTCCAAAGGGGCAAGTCAGCGGGAGCAGCCACTTGGCCTATCCGGCCAAGTTTCACTGTTCCCCGGCCACACTTGGCTGTAGGTCCCGGAGAGGAATAATGCCCATGGAAGTAAGAGCTCCTACCTCCAAAGGGGCAAGTCAGCGGGAGAAGCCACTTGGCCTATCCGGCCACATGTCACTGTCCCCCGGCCAAGCTTGGCTGTAGGTCCCGGGGAGGAATAATGCCCATGGAAGTAGGAGCTCCTACTTCCAAAGGGGCAAGTCAGCGGAAGAAGCCACTAGTTCTATCCGGCCAAGAGTCACTGTTCCCCGGCCTAACTTGGCAGTAGGTCCCGGGGAGGAATAATGCCCATGGAAGTAGGAGCTCCTACTTCCAAAGGGGCAAGTCAGCGGGAGAAGCCACTTGGCCTATCCGGCCAAGAGTCACTGTTCCCCGGCCACTCTTGGCAGTAGGTCCCGGGGAGGAATAATGCCCATGGAAGTAGGAGCTCCTACTTCCAAAGGGGCAAGTCAGCGGGAGAAGCCACTAGTTCTATCCGGCCAAGAGTCACTGTTCCCCGGCTACACTTGGCAGTAGGTCCCGGGGAGGAATAATGCCCATGGAAGTAGGAGCTACTACCTCCAAAGGGTGAAGACACTTGGCTCTAAGTCCCCGAGAGGTATACTGCCCATGGGAGTAAGAGCTCCTACTTCCAAAGGGGCAAGTCAGCGGGAGAAGCCACTTGGCCTACCCGGCCAAGAGTCACTGTTCCCCGGCCACACTTGGCAGTAGGTCCCGGGGAGGAATAATGCCCATGGAAGTAGGAGCTCCTACTTCCAAAGGGGCAAGTCAGCGGGAGAAGCCACTTGGCCTACCCGGCCAAGAGTCACTGTTCCCCGGCCACACTTGGCAGTAGGTCCCGGGGAGGAATAATGCCCATGGAAGTAGGAGCTCCTACTTCCAAAGGGGCAAGTCAGCGGGAGAAGCCACTTGGCCTATCCGGCCACATGTCACTGTCCCCCGGCCACACTTGGCTGTAGGTCCCGGGGAGGAATAATGCCCATGGAAGTAGGAGCTCCTACTTCCAAAGGGGCAAGTCAGCGGAAGAAGCCACTAGTTCTATCCGGCCAAGAGTCACTGTTCCCCGGCCTTACTTGGCAGTAGGTCCCGGGGAGGAATAATGCCCATGGAAGTAGGAGCTCCTACTTCCAAAGGGGCAAGTCAGCGGGAGAAGCCACTTGGCCTATCCGGCCAAGAGTCACTGTTCCCCGGCCACACTTGGCAATAGGTCCCGGGGAGGAATAATGCCCATGGAAGTAGGAGCTCCTACTTCCAAAGGGGCAAGTCAGCGGGAGAAGCCACTAGTTCTATCCGGCCAAGAGTCACTGTTCCCCGGCTACACTTGGCAGTAGGTCCCGGGGAGGAATAATGCCCATGGAAGTAGGAGCTACTACCTCCAAAGGGTGAAGACACTTGGCTCTAAGTCCCCGAGAGGTATACTGCCCATGGGAGTAAGAGCTCCTACTTCCAAAGGGGCAAGTCAGCGGGAGAAGCCACTTGGCCTACCCGGCCAAGAGTCACTGTTCCCCGGCCACACTTGGCAGTAGGTCCCGGGGAGGAATAATGCCCATGGAAGTAGGAGCTCCTACTTCCAAAGGGGCAAGTCAGCGGGAGAAGCCACTTGGCCTACCCGGCCAAGAGTCACTGTTCCCCGGCCACACTTGGCAGTAGGTCCCGGGGAGGAATAATGCCCATGGAAGTAGGAGCTCCTACTTCCAAAGGGGCAAGTCAGCGGGAGAAGCCACTTGGCCTATCCGGCCACATGTCACTGTCCCCCGGCCACACTTGGCTGTAGGTCCCGGGGAGGAATAATGCCCATGGAAGTAGGAGCTCCTACTTCCAAAGGGGCAAGTCAGCGGAAGAAGCCACTAGTTCTATCCGGCCAAGAGTCACTGTTCCCCGGCCTTACTTGGCAGTAGGTCCCGGGGAGGAATAATGCCCATGGAAGTAGGAGCTCCTACTTCCAAAGGGGCAAGTCAGCGGGAGAAGCCACTTGGCCTATCCGGCCAAGAGTCACTGTTCCCCGGCCACACTTGGCAATAGGTCCCGGGGAGGAATAATGCCCATGGAAGTAGGAGCTCCTACTTCCAAAGGGGCAAGTCAGCGGGAGAAGCCACTAGTTCTATCCGGCCAAGAGTCACTGTTCCCCGGCCACACTTGGCAGTAGGTCCCGGGGAGGAATAATGCCCATGGAAGTAGGAGCTACCACCTCCAAAGGGTGAAGACACTTGGCTCTAAGTCCCCGAGAGGTATACTGCCCATGGGAGTAAGAGCTCCTACTTCCAAAGGGGCAAGTCAGCGGGAGAAGCCACTTGGCCTATCCGGCCAAGAGTCACTGTTCCCCGGCCACACTTGGCAGTAGGTCCCGGAGAGGAATAGTGCCCATGGAAGTAGGAGCTCCTACTTCCAAAGGGGCAAGTCAGCGGGAGAAGCCACTTGGCCTACACGGCCAAGAGTCACTGTTCCCCGGCCACACTTGGCAGTAGGTCCCGGGGAGGAATAATGCCCATGGAAGTAGGAGCTACTACCTCCAAAGGGGCAAGTCAGCGGGAGAAGCCACTTGGCCTACCCGGCCAAGAGTCACTGTTCCCCGGCCACTCTTGGCAGTAGGTCCCGGGGAGGAATAATGCCCATGGAAGTAGGAGCTCCTACCTCCAAAGGGGCAAGTCAGCGGGAGAAGCCACTTGGCCTACCCGGCCAAGAGTCACTGTTCCCCGGCCACACTTGGCAGTAGGTCCCGGGGAGGAATAATGCCCATGGAAGTAGGAGCTCCTACCTCCAAAGGGGCAAGTCAGCGGGAGAAGCCACTTGGCCTATCCGGCCAAGAGTCACTGTTCCCCGGCCACACTTGGCAGTAGGTCCCGGGGAGGAATAATGCCCATGGAAGTAAGAGCTCCTACTTCCAAAGGGGCAGGTCAGCGGGAGAAGCCACTTGGCCTATCCGGCCACATGTCACTGTCCCCCGGCCAAGCTTGGCTGTAGGTCCCGGGGAGGAATAATGCCCATGGAAGTAGGAGCTCCTACTTCCAAAGGGGCAAGTCAGCGGAAGAAGCCACTAGTTCTATCCGGCCAAGAGTCACTGTTCCCCGGCCACACTTGGCAGTAGGTCCCGGGGAGGAATAATGCCCATGGAAGTAGGAGCTCCTACTTCCAAAGGGGCAAGTCAGCGGGAGAAGCCACTTGGCCTATCCGGCCAAGAGTCACTGTTCCCCGGCCACACTTGGCAGTAGGTCCCGGGGAGGAATAATGCCCATGGAAGTAGGAGCTCCTACTTCCAAAGGGGCAAGTCAGCGGGAGAAGCCACTTGGCCTACCCGGCCAAGAGTCACTGTTCCCCGGCCACACTTGGCAGTAGGTCCCGGGGAGGAATAATGCCCATGGAAGTAGGAGCTCCTACCTCCAAAGGGGCAAGTCAGCGGGAGAAGCCACTTGGCCTATCCGGCCAAGAGTCACTGTTCCCCGGCCACACTTGGCAGTAGGTCCCGGGGAGGAATAATGCCCATGGAAGTAAGAGCTCCTACTTCCAAAGGGGCAAGTCAGCGGGAGAAGCCACTTGGCCTATCCGGCCACATGTCACTGTCCCCCGGCCAAGCTTGGCTGTAGGTCCCGGGGAGGAATAATGCCCATGGAAGTAGGAGCTCCTACTTCCAAAGGGGCAAGTCAGCGGGAGAAGCCACTTGGCCTATCCGGCCAAGAGTCACTGTTCCCCGGCCACACTTGGCAGTAGGTCCCGGGGAGGAATAATGCCCATGGAAGTAGGAGCTCCTACTTCCAAAGGGGCAAGTCAGCGGGAGAAGCCACTAGTTCTATCCGGCCAAGAGTCACTGTTCCCCGGCAACACTTGGCAGTAGGTCCCGGGGAGGAATAATGCCCATGGAAGTAGGAGCTACCACCTCCAAAGGGTGAAGACACTTGGCTCTAAGTCCCCGAGAGGTATACTGCCCATGGGAGTAAGAGCTCCTACTTCCAAAGGGGCAAGTCAGCGGGAGAAGCCACTTGGCCTATCCGGCCAAGAGTCACTGTTCCCCGGCCACACTTGGCAGTAGGTCCCGGGGAGGAATAATGCCCATGGAAGTAGGAGCTCCTACTTCCAAAGGGGCAAGTCAGCGGGAGAAGCCACTTGGGCTATCCGGCCACATGTCACTGTCCCCCGGCCACACTTGGCAGTAGGTCCCGGGGAGGAATAATGCCCATGGAAGTAAGAGCTCCTACTTCCAAAGGGGCAAGTCAGCGGGAGAAGCCACTTGGCCTAACCGGCCACATGTCACTGTCCCCCGGCCACACTTGCCAGTAGGTCCCGGGGAGGAATAATGCCCATGGAAGTAAGAGCTCCTACTTCCAAAGGGGCAAGTCAGCGGGAGCAGCCACTTGGCCTATCCGGCCAAGAGTCACTGTTCCCCGGCCACACTTGGCAGTAGGTCCCGGGGAGGAATAATGCCCATGGAAGTAGGAGCTCCTACTTCCAAAGGGGCAAGTCAGCGGGAGCAGCCACTTGGCCTATCCGTCCAAGAGTCACTGTTCCCCGGCCACACTTGGCTGTAGGTCCCGGGGAGGAATAATGCCCATGGAAGTAGGAGCTCCTACTTCCAAAGGGGCAAGTCAGCGGGAGAAGCCACTAGTTCTATCCGGCCAAGAGTCACTGTCCCCCGGCCACACTTGGCAGTAGGTCCCGGGGAGGAATAATGCCCATGGAAGTAGGAGCTACCACCTCCAAAGGGTGAAGACACTTGGCTCTAAGTCCCCGAGAGGTATACTGCCCATGGGAGTAAGAGCTCCTACTTCCAAAGGGGCAAGTCAGCGGGAGAAGCCACTTGGCCTATCCGGCCAAGAGTCACTGTTCCCCGGCCACACTTGGCAGTAGGTCCCGGGGAGGAATAATGCCCATGGAAGTAGGAGCTCCTACTTCCAAAGGGGCAAGTCAGCGGGAGAAGCCACTTGGGCTATCCGGCCACATGTCACTGTCCCCCGGCCACACTTGGCAGTAGGTCCCGGGGAGGAATAATGCCCATGGAAGTAAGAGCTCCTACTTCCAAAGGGGCAAGTCAGCGGGAGAAGCCACTTGGCCTAACCGGCCACATGTCACTGTCCCCCGGCCACACTTGGCAGTAGGTCCCGGGGAGGAATAATGCCCATGGAAGTAAGAGCTCCTACTTCCAAAGGGGCAAGTCAGCGGGAGCAGCCACTTGGCCTATCCGGCCAAGAGTCACTGTTCCCCGGCCACACTTGGCAGTAGGTCCCGGGGAGGAATAATGCCCATGGAAGTAGGAGCTCCTACTTCCAAAGGGGCAAGTCAGCGGGAGCAGCCACTTGGCCTATCCGTCCAAGAGTCACTGTTCCCCGTCCACACTTGGCTGTAGGTCCCGGGGAGGAATAATGCCCATGGAAGTAAGAGCTCCTACTTCCAAAGGGGCAAGTCAGCGGGAGAAGCCACTTGGCCTATCCGGCCACATGTCACTGTCCCCCGGCCACACTTGGCAGTAGGTCCCGGGGAGGAATAATGCCCATGGAAGTAGGAGCTACTACCTCCAAAGAGTGAAGACACTTGGCTCTAAGTCCCCGAGAGGTATAGTGCCCATGGAAGTAAGAGCTCCTACTTCCAAAGGGGCAAGTCAGCGGGAGAAGCCACTTGGCCTATCCGGCCAAGAGTCACTGTTCCCCGGCCACACTTGGCAGTAGGTCCCGGAGAGGAATAATGCCCATGGAAGTAGGAGCTCCTACTTCCAAAGGGGCAAGTCAGCGGGAGAAGCCACTTGGCATATCCGGCCAAGAGTCACTTTTCCCCGGCCACACTTGGCAGGAGGTCCCGGGGAGGAATAATGCCCATGGAAGTAGGAGCTCCTACTTCCAAAGGGTCAAGTCAGCGGGAGAAGCCACTTGGCCTATCCGGCCAAGAGTCACTGTTCCCCGGCCACACTTGGCAGTAGGTCCCGGGGAGGAATAATGCCCATGGAAGTAGGAGCTCCTACTTCCAAAGGGGAAAGTAAGCGGGAGAAGCCACTTGGCCTATCCGGCCAAGAGTCACTGTTCCCCGGCCACACTTGGCAGTAGGTCCCGGGGAGGAATAATGCCCATGGAAGTAGGAGCTCCTACTTCCAAAGGGGCAAGTCAGCGGGAGAAGCCACTTGGCCTATCCGGCCAAGAGTCACTGTTCCCCGGCCACACTTGGCAGGAGGTCCCGGGGAGGAATAATGCCCATGGAAGTAGGAGCTCCTACTTCCAAAGGGGCAAGTCAGCGGGAGAAGCCACTTGGCCTATCCGGCCAAGAGTCACTGTTCCCCGGCCACACTTGGCAGTAGGTCCCGGGGAGGAATAATGCCCATGGAAGTAGGAGCTCCTACTTCCAAAGGGGCAAGTCAGCGGGAGAAGCCACTTGGCCTATCCGGCCAAGAGTCACTGTCCCCCGGCCACACTTGGCAGTAGGTCCCGGGGAGGAATAATGCCCATGGAAGTAGGAGCTCCTACTTCCAAAGGGTCAAGTCAGCGGGAGAAGCCACTTGGCCTATCCGGCCAAGAGTCACTGTTCCCCGGCCACACTTGGCAGTAGGTCCCGGGGAGGAATAATGCCCATGGAAGTAGGAGCTCCTACTTCCAAAGGGGAAAGTAAGCGGGAGAAGCCACTTGGCCTATCCGGCCAAGAGTCACTGTTCCCCGGCCACACTTGGCAGTAGGTCCCGGGGAGGAATAATGCCCATGGAAGTAGGAGCTCCTACTTCCAAAGGGGCAAGTCAGCGGGAGAAGCCACTTGGCCTATCCGGCCAAGAGTCACTGTTCCCCGGCCACACTTGGCAGGAGGTCCCGGGGAGGAATAATGCCCATGGAAGTAGGAGCTCCTACTTCCAAAGGGGCAAGTCAGCGGGAGAAGCCACTTGGCCTATCCGGCCAAGAGTCACTGTTCCCCGGCCACACTTGGCAGTAGGTCCCGGGGAGGAATAATGCCCATGGAAGTAGGAGCTCCTACTTCCAAAGGGGCAAGTCAGCGGGAGAAGCCACTTGGCCTATCCGGCCAAGAGTCACTGTCCCCCGGCCACACTTGGCAGTAGGTCCCGGGGAGGAATAATGCCCATGGAAGTAGGAGCTCCTACTTCCAAAGGGGCAAGTCAGCGGGAGAAGCCACTTCGCCTACCCGGCCAAGTGTCACTGTCCCCCGGCCAGACTTGGCGGCAAGTCCCGGGGAGGAATAATGCCCATGGAAGTAGGAGCTCACTTGGCTCTAAGTCTTCGAGAGGTATAATGCCCATGGAAGTAAGAGCTCCTACTTCCAAAGGGGCAAGTCAGCGGGAGAAGCCACTTCGCCTACCCGGCCAAGTGTCACTGTCCCCCGGCCAGACTTGGCGGCAAGTCCCGGGGAGGAATAATGCCCATGGAAGTAGGAGCTCCTACTTCCGAAGGGGCAAGTCAGCGGGAGAAGCCACTTCGCCTACCCGGCCAAGTGTCACTGTCCCCCGGCCAGACTTGGCGGCAAGTCCCGGGGAGGAATAATGCCCATGGAAGTAGGAGCTCACTTGGCTCTAAGTCTTCGAGAGGTATAATGCCCATGGAAGTAAGAGCTCCTACTTCCAAAGGGGCAAGTCAGCGGGAGAAGCCACTTCGCCTACCCGGCCAAGTGTCACTGTCCCCCGGCCAGACTTGGCGGCAAGTCCCGGGGAGGAATAATGCCCATGGAAGTAGGAGCTCCTACTTCCAAAGGGGCAAGTCAGCGGGAGAAGCCACTTGGCCTATCCGGCCAAGAGTCACTGTTCCCCGGCCACACTTGGCAGGAGGTCCCGGGGAGGAATAATGCCCATGGAAGTAGGAGCTCCTACTTCCAAAGGGGCAAGTCAGCGGGAGAAGCCACTTGGCCTATCCGGCCAAGAGTCACTGTTCCCCGGCCACACTTGGCAGTAGGTCCCGGGGAGGAATAATGCCCATGGAAGTAGGAGCTCCTACTTCCAAAGGGGCAAGTCAGCGGGAGAAGCCACTTGGCCTAACCGGCCAAGAGTCACTGTTCCCCGGCCACACTTGGCAGTAGGTCCCGGGGAGGAATAATGCCCATGGAAGTAGGAGCTCCTACTTCCAAAGGGGCAAGTCAGCGGGAGAAGCCACTTGGCCTATCCGGCCACATGTCACTGTTCCCCGGCCACACTTGGCAGTAGGTCCCGGGGAGGAATAATGCCCATGGAAGTAGGAGCTCCTACTTCCAAAGGGGCAAGTCAGCGGGAGAAGCCACTAGTTCTATCCGGCCAAGAGTCACTGTTCCCCGGCCACACTTGGCAGTAGGTCCCGGGGAGGAATAATGCCCATGGAAGTAGGAGCTCACTTGGCTCTAAGTCTTCGAGAGGTATAATGCCCATGGAAGTAAGAGCTCCTACTTCCAAAGGGGCAAGTCAGCGGGAGAAGCCACTTCGCCTACCCGGCCAAGTGTCACTGTCCCCCGGCCAGACTTGGCGGCAAGTCCCGGGGAGGAATAATGCCCATGGAAGTAGGAGCTCCTACTTCCAAAGGGGCAAGTCAGCGGGAGAAGCCACTTCGCCTACCCGGCCAAGTGTCACTGTCCCCCGGCCAGACTTGGCGGCAAGTCCCGGGGAGGAATAATGCCCATGGAAGTAGGAGCTCCTACTTCCAAAGGGGCAAGTCAGCGGGAGAAGCCACTTCGCCTACCCGGCCAAGTGTCACTGTCCCCCGGCCAGACTTGGCGGCAAGTCCCGGGGAGGAATAATG
The DNA here is from genome assembly GCF_040894005.1 of Engystomops pustulosus. NCBI lineage: Eukaryota > Metazoa > Chordata > Amphibia > Anura > Leptodactylidae > Engystomops > Engystomops pustulosus. The sequence continues at coordinate 24,903 of NW_027285019.1, read as the reverse complement.
CCCATGGAAGTAGGAGCTCACTTGGCTCTAAGTCTTCGAGAGGTATAATGCCCATGGAAGTAAGAGCTCCTACTTCCAAAGGGGCAAGTCAGCGGGAGAAGCCACTTCGCCTACCCGGCCAAGTGTCACTGTCCCCCGGCCAGACTTGGCGGCAAGTCCCGGGGAGGAATAATGCCCATGGAAGTAGGAGCTCCTACTTCCAAAGGGGCAAGTCAGCGGGAGAAGCCACTTCGCCTACCCGGCCAAGTGTCACTGTCCCCCGGCCAGACTTGGCGGCAAGTCCCGGGGAGGAATAATGCCCATGGAAGTAGGAGCTCCAACCTCCAAGTTGACCTCAGCGGGAGCACTTGCTGAGGCTACCCGGGCATGGGCGACTGTTCCCCGGCCACACTTGGTCGGAGGTCCCGGTGTGGAACATGCCCATGGAAGTTGAAGGGAAGAGAACCGCGAAAGGGAGTTTGGAGGCTGAGCCGCGGCCGAGGAGGTCTCACCGATCCCGGCGTGATTCCAGCCAGGCCCGGTACCCTATACCGAACTCGACAGGGTGGCTGTATCCGGGACCCTGGAACCCTGGGCGGGGAGCCTAGGGGCGAGAGGGGCCCCATGGAGCTCGGGCAGACTAGAAGTACCCTCGTCTGCCCGCTGGAGGGCGCCCTTCCCGGAGCGGAGGGGACCCCCCAAGCGACCAAGTGCAAGCCGAGTTTGGAGCTCGAAACCCGGCCACACTTGGTAGTATGTCCCGGTGAGGAACATGCCCATGGAAGTAAGAGCTCAGCGGGAGCAGCCACTCAGGCTACCCGGGAATGTGTCACTGTCCCCCGGCCAAGACTTGGCGGCAAGTCCCGGGGAGGAATAGTGCCCATGGAAGTAGCTCAGCGGGAGCAGCCACTCAGGCTACCCGGGAATGTGTCACTGTCCCCCGGCCAAGACTTGGCGGCAAGTCCCGGGGAGGAATAGTGCTCATGGAAGTAGCTCAGCGGGAGCAGCTGCTGAGGCTACCCGGGAATGTGTCACTGTCCCTGGGCCACACTTGGTCGTTGGTTCCTGATGAGGAACATGCCCATGGAAGTAAGAGTTCAGCGGGAGAAGCCGCTCAAGCTACCCGGGAATGTGTCACTGTCCCCCGGCCAGACTTGGCGGCAGGTCCCGGGGAGGAACAGTGCCCATGGAAGTCGGAGCTCCAACCTCCAAGTTGACCTCAGCGGGAGCACTTGCTGAGGCTACCCGGGCATGGGCGACTGTTCCCCGGCCACACTTGGTCGGAGGTCCCGGTGTGGAACATGCCCATGGAAGTTGAAAGGAAGAGAACCGCGAAAGGGAGTTTGGAGGCTGAGCCGCGGCCGAGGAGGTCTCACCGATCCCGGCGTGATTCCAGCCAGGCCCGGTACCCTATACCGAACTCGGCAGGGTGGCTGTATCCGGGACCCTGGAACCCTGGGCGGGGAGCCTAGGGGCGAGAGGGGCCCCATGGAGCTCGGGCAGACTAGAAGTACCCTCGTCTGCCCGCTGGAGGGCGCCCTTCCCGGAGCGGAGGGGACCCCCAAGCGACCAAGTGCAAGCCGAGTTTGGAGCTCGAAACCCGGCCACACTTGGTAGTATGTCCCGGTGAGGAACATGCCCATGGAAGTAAGAGCTCAGCGGGAGCAGCCACTCAGGCTACCCGGCAATGTGTCACTGTCCCCCGGCCAAGACTTGGCGGCAAGTCCCGGGGAGGAATAGTGCCCATGGAAGTAGCTCAGCGGGAGCAGCCGCTCAGGCTACCCGGGAATGTGTCACTGTCCCCCGGCCAGACTTGGCGGCAGGTCCCGGGGAGGAATAGTGCTCATGGAAGTAGCTCAGCGGGAGCAGCTGCTGAAGATACCCGGGAATGTGTCACTGTCCCTGGGCCACACTTGGTCGTTGGTTCCTAATGAGGAACATGCCCATGGAAGTAAGAGTTCAGCGGGAGAAGCCGCTCAGGCTACCCGGGAATGTGTCACTGTCCCCCGGCCAGACTTGGCGGCAGGTCCCGGGGAGGAATAGTGCCCATGGAAGTCGGAGCTCCAACCTCCAAGTTGACCTCAGCGGGAGCACTTGCTGAGGCTACCCGGGCATGGGCGACTGTTCCCCGGCCACACTTGGTCGGAGGTCCCGGTGTGGAACATGCCCATGGAAGTTGAAGGGAAGAGAACCGCGAAAGGGAGTTTGGAGGCTGAGCCGCGGCCGAGGAGGTCTCACCGATCCCGGCGTGATTCCAGCCAGGCCCGGTACCCTATACCGAACTCGGCAGGGTGGCTGTATCCGGGACCCTGGAACCCTGGGCGGGGAGCCTAGGGGCGAGAGGGGCCCCATGGAGCTCGGGCAGACTAGAAGTACCCTCGTCTGCCCGCTGGAGGGCGCCCTTCCCGGAGCGGAGGGGACCCCCAAGCGACCAAGTGCAAGCCGAGTTTGGAGCTCGAAACCCGGCCACACTTGGTAGTATGTCCCGGTGAGGAACATGCCCATGGAAGTAAGAGCTCAGCGGGAGCAGCCACTCAGGCTACCCGGGAATGTGTCACTGTCCCCCGGCCAAGACTTGGCGGCAAGTCCCGGGGAGGAATAGTGCCCATGGAAGTAGCTCAGCGGGAGCAGCCGCTCAGGCTACCCGGGAATGTGTCACTGTCCCCCGGCCAGACTTGGCGGCAGGTCCCGGGGAGGAATAGTGCTCATGGAAGTAGCTCAGCGGGAGCAGCCACTCAGGCTACCCGGGAATGTGTCACTGTCCCTGGGCCACACTTGGTCGTTGGTTCCTGATGAGGAACATGCCCATGGAAGTAAGAGTTCAGCGGGAGCAGCCGCTCAGGGCTACCCGGGAATGTGTCACTGTCCCCCGGCCAGACTTGGCGGCAGGTCCCGGGGAGGAATAGTGCCCATGGAAGTCGGAGCTCCAACCTCCAAGTTGACCTCAGCGGGAGCAGCCGCTGAGGCTACCCGGGCATGGGTGACTGTTCCCCGGCCACACTTGGTCGGAGGTCCCGGTGTGGAACATGCCCATGGAAGTTGAAGGGAAGAGAACCGCGAAAGGGAGTTTGGAGGCTGAGCCGCGGCCGAGGAGGTCTCACCGATCCCGGCGTGATTCCAGCCAGGCCCGGTACCCTATACCGAACTCGGCAGGGTGGCTTTATCCGGGACCCTGGAACCCTGGGCGGGGAGCCTAGGGGCGAGAGGGGCCCCATGGAGCTCGGGCAGACTAGAAGTACCCTCGTCTGCCCGCTGGAGGGCGCCCTTCCCGGAGCGGAGGGGACCCCCCAAGCGACCAAGTGCAAGCCGAGTTTGGAGCTCGAAACCCGGCCACACTTGGTAGTTGGTCCCGGTGAGGAACATGCCCATGGAAGTAAGAGCTCAGCGGGAGCAGCCACTCAGGCTACCCGGGAATGTGTCACTGTCCCCCGGCCAAGACTTGGCGGCAAGTCCCGGGGAGGAATAGTGCCCATGGAAGTAGCTCAGCGGGAGCAGCCACTCAGGCTACCCGGGAATGTGTCACTGTCCCTCGGCCACACTTGGTCGTAGGTCCCGGTGAGGAACATGCCCATGGAAGTCGGAGCTCCAACCTCCAACCGGGTGAAGCCTCCGAGAGCTAGCCGGGAATAGGGCGCCAATCCCGGCTACCGCCCTCCAGGCTTGCCCCGGTCGAAAGACCTACGTCCTCGCACCAGCACAAGCGCAAAAATTTTCTAAGTGTGGGAGAACCGAGGACCCGCCCGGTGGCACTCTGCCTCTCGCTGCCGCCCTCCTGGAAGCGTCCTCGGTCACTGTGTGTGCGGCAGATATCAGAGCTCCGGAAAGGTGAAAAAGAACCGGTAAGAGGGCGAATCCGGCAGCTCCCTGCCGGGCGAGGACCACCGCGAGCGGCGGGGACGTCAGACGGGAGACGCGCGGCGGACCTTCCGTCGGAGTGCCTGGGATTTTGACCTCGGAGAAGTTCGAAAAAATTATGCGGTCGGAGCTGTCTGCCCCGGCCGGGGAAGGCTCACCGCCGGCGGCTGCCAACCCCTGGCTTGCCCGCTGGATGCCCTTTCGGAGGCTGCTGAAAAAGAACTGTCAGGCGGGCACCTCTCGGAAGAACCGCAGACCAAAACGACCGGTAAAAATTTTGGGCGATCCGACCCGTAGTGCACCTTCGGCGGCAGAGAAAAGCAACAAAAATACCGGTCAGAGAAGGGGAGTTTTGGTCGACTCTGCCAGGTTTTTGCACTAAGTCAGATCCGTAATGCCAGCGGGACTGAGTCGCTTTTGCGTGCCGTGGTCCTGGAGGCCTGCTCGGACAGAGCGGTCCTTCGGGTCCCGCGGGAAGGGGCATTTCATGTTCCTCTGCGGGAGGTGATCCATTTTCTGCGGGAAATGGCGAGCCCCTTCGGCTACAAGAGTGTGTAGGTCCCGCTCAACAGTCTACGTCCTTAACCATCGGGGACTTTGTAGATTTTGCCCAAAATCGCTCTCCGCAGAACAGAGCGTGAGGTCTCCGCGGCGGAGGCCGGAAAAGGTGCGAGGTGAGCGGCATGGTATGACTGGGCTCGTGCCGCTCACTGCTACCCGGAGCGTGGCGCCCTCCGGGTAAAAGGCTAGCCGGGGCGAGTAGGTGGGTTGACGGGCGCATAAGCCACGCCGTCCCCGCCGTACAAGGTGCCGGTGGCCTGGCGAACCACCGGCGTAAGGCTAGCCAGGGCGGACCGCGGGGCAGAGGGCGCATAAGCCACGCTCTCTCTCCATCCCACCAGCACAAGCGAATTATTTTCAAAGTGTGGGAGAACCGGCTTCCCGACCGGTGGCACTCTGCCTCTCGCTGCCGCCCTCCTGGAAGCGTCCTCGGTCACTCGGAGTACGGCAGATTTAAGAGCTCCGGAATGGTGAAAAAGAACCGGAGAGAGGGCGACTCCGGCTTCTCTCTGCCGGGCGAGGACCACCGCAGGCGGCGGGGACGTCTGACAGGAGACGGCGCTGCGGGCAGGCTTTAAAAGTGCATGGGGTTTTGGCCTCGGCAAAAGTCGAAAAAATTATGCGGTCGGAGCTGTCTGCCCCGGCCGGGGAAGGCTCACCGCCGGCGGCTGCCAACCCCTGGCTTGCCCGCTGGATGCCCTTTCGGAGGCTTCTGAAAAAGAACTGTCAGGCGGGCACCTCTCGGAAGAACCGCAGACCAAAACGACCGGTAAAAATTTTGGGCGATCCGACCCGTAGTGCACCTTCGGCGGCAGAGAAAAGCAACAAAAATACCGGTCAGAGAAGGGGAGTTTTGGTCGACTCTGCCAGGTTTTTGCACTAAGTCAGATCCGTAATGCCAGCGGGACTGAGTCGCTCTTGCGTGCCGTGGTCCTGGAAGCCTGCTCGGACAGAGTGGTCCTTCGGGTCCCGCGGGAAGGGGCATTTCATGTTCCTCTGCGGGAGGTGGTCCATTTTCTGCGGGAAATGGCGAGCCCCATCGGCTACAAGAGTGTGTAGGTCCCGCTCAACAGTCTACGTCCTTAACCATCGGGGACTTTGTAGATTTTGCCCAAAATCGCTCTCCGCAGAACAGAGCGTGAGGTCTCCGCGGCGGAGGCCGGAAAAGGTGCGAGGTGAGCGGCATGGTATGACTGGGCTCGTGCCGCTCACTGCTACCCGGAGCGTGGCGCCCTCCGGGTACAAGGCTAGCCGGGGCGAGTAGGTGGGATGACGGGCGCATAAGCAACGCCGTCCCCGCCGTACAAGGTGCCGGTGGCCTGGCGAACCACCGGCGTAAGGCTAGCCAAGGGCGTACCGCGGGGCAGAGGGCGCATAAGCCACGCTCTCTCTCCATCCCACCAGCACAAGCGAAAAATTTTCAAAGTGTGGGAGAACCGGCTTCCCGACCGGTGGCACTCTGCCTCTCGCTGCCGCCCTCCTGGAAGCGTCCTCGGTCACTCGGAGTACGGCAGATTTAAGAGCTCCGGAATGGTGAAAAAGAACCGGAGAGAGGGCGACTCCGGCTTCTCCCTGCCGGGCGAGGACCACCGCAGGCGGCGGGGACCTCTGACAGGAGGCGGCGCCGCGGCAGGCTTTCTAAGTGCCTGGGCTTTTGGCCTCGGCGAAAGTCGAAAAAATTATGCGGTCGGAGCTGTCTGCCCCGGCCGGGGAAGGCTCACCGCCGGCGGCTGCCAACCCCTGGCTTGCCCGCTGGATGGCCTTTCGGAGGCTGCTGAAAAAGAACTGTCAGGCGGGCACCTCTCGGAAGAACCGCAGACCAAAACGACCGGTAAAAATTTTGGGCGATCCGACCCGTAGTGCACCTTCGGCGGCAGAGAAAAGCAACAAAAATACCGGTCAGAGAAGGGGAGTTTTGGTCGACTCTGCCAGGTTTTTGCACTAAGTCAGATCCGTAATGCCAGCGGGACTGAGTCGCTCTTGCGTGCCGTGGTCCTGGAGGCCTGCTCGGACAGAGTGGTCCTTCGGGTCCCGCGGGAAGGGGCATTTCATGTTCCTCTGCGGGAGGTGGTCCATTTTCTGCGGGAAATGGCGAGCCCCTTCGGCTGCAAGAGTGTGTAGGTCCCGCTCAACAGTCTACGTCCTTAACCATCGGGGACTTTGTAGATTTTGGTCAAGATCGCCCCCCGCATGTCCTAGCGGGAGGTCTCCGCGGCGGAGGCCGGAAAAGGTGCGAGGTGAGCGGCATGGTATGACTGGGCTCGTGCCGCTCACTGCTACCCGGAGCGTGGCGCCCTCCGGGTAAAAGGCTAGCCGGGGCGAGTAGGTGGGTTGACGGGCGCATAAGCCACGCCGTCCCCGCCGTACAAGGTGCCGGTGGCCTGGCGAACCACCGGCGTAAGGCTAGCCAAGGGCGTACCGCGGGGCAGAGGGCGCATAAGCCACGCTCTCTCTCCATCCCACCAGCACAAGCGAAAAATTTTCAAAGTGTGGGAGAACCGGCTTCCCGACCGGTGGCACTCTGCCTCTCGCTGCCGCCCTCCTGGAAGCGTCCTCGGTCACTCGGAGTACGGCAGATTTAAGAGCTCCGGAATGGTGAAAAAGAACCGGAGAGAGGGCGACTCCGGCTTCTCTCTGCCGGGCGAGGACCACCGCAGGCGGCGGGGACGTCTGACAGGAGACGGCGCTGCGGGCAGGCTTTAAAAGTGCATGGGGTTTTGGCCTCGGCGAAAGTCGAAAAAATTATGCGGTCGGAGCTGTCTGCCCTGGCCGGGGAAGGCTCACCGCCGGCGGCTGCCAACCCCTGGCTTGCCCGCTGGATGGCCTTTCGGAGGCTGCTGAAAAAGAACTGTCAGGCGGGCACCTCTCGGAAGAACCGCAGACCAAAACGACCGGTAAAAATTTTGGGCGATCCGACCCTCAGTGCACCTTCGGCGGCAGAGAAAAGCAACAAAAATACCGGTCAGAGAAGGGGAGTTTTGGTCGACTCTGCCAGGTTTTTGCACTAAGTCAGATCCGTAATGACAGCGGGACTGAGTCGCTCTTGCGTGCCGTGGTCTTGGAAGCCTGCTCGGACAGAGTGGTCCATCGGGTCCCGCGGGAAGGGGCATTTCATGTTCCTCTGCGGGAGGTGGTCCATTTTCTGCGGGAAATGGCGAGCCCCTTCGGCTGCAAGAGTGTGTAGGTCCCGCTCAACAGTCTACGTCCTTAACCATCGGGGACTTTGTAGATTTTGGTCAAGATCGCCCCCCGCATGTCCTAGCGGGAGGTCTCCGCGGCGGAGGCCGGAAAAGGTGCGAGGTGAGCGGCATGGTATGACTGGGTTCGTGCCGCTCACCGTTACCCGGAGCGTGGCGCCCTCCGGGTAAAAGGCTAGCCGGGGCGAGTAGGTGGGATGACGGGCGCATAAGCAACGCCGTCCCCGCCGTACAAGGTGCCGGTGGCCTGGCGAACCACCGGCGCAAGGCTAGCCAGGGCGTACCGCGGGGCAGAGGGCGCATAAGCCACGCTCTCTCTCCATCCCACCAGCACAAGCGAAAAAATTTCAAAGTGTGGGAGAACCGGCTTCCCGACCGGTGGCACTCTGCCTCTCGCTGCCGCCCTCCTGGAAGCGTCCTCGGTCACTCGGTGTCCGGCAGATTTCAGAGCTCCGGAATGGTGAAAAAGAACCGGTGAGAGGGCGAATCCGGCTTCTCTCTGCCGGGCGAGGACCACCGCAGGCGGCAAGGGACGTCTGCCAGGAGACGGCGCTGCGGGCAGGCTTTAAAAGTGCATGGGGTTTTGGCCTCGGCGAAAGTCGAAAAAATTTTGCGGTCGGAGCTGTCTGCCCCGGCCGGGGAAGGCTCACCGCCGGCGGCTGCCAACCCCTGGCTTGCCCGCTGGATGCCCTTTCGGAGGCTGCTGAAAAAGAACTGTCAGGCGGGCACCTCTCGGAAGAACCGCAGACCAAAACGACCGGTAAAAATTTTGGGCGATCCGACCCTCAGTGCACCTTCGGCGGCAGAGAAAAGCAACAAAAACACCGGTCAAAGAAGGGAGGTTTTGGTCGACTCTGCCTGGTTTTTGCACAAAGTCAGATCCGTAATGCCAGCGGGACTGAGTCGCTTTTGCGTGCCGTGGTCCTGGAGGCCTGCTCGGACAGAGCGGTCCTTCGGGTCCCGCGGGAAGGGGCATTTCATGTTCCTCTGCGGGAGGTGGTCCATTTTCTGCGGGAAATGGCGAGCCCCATCGGCTACAAGAGTGTGTAGGTCCCGCTCAACAGTCTACGTCCTTAACCATCGGGGACTTTGTAGATTTTGGCAGAAATCGCCCCCCGCAGGTCCTAGCGGGAGGTCTCCGCGGCGGAGGCCGGAGAGGGCGCGAGGTGAGCGGCATGGTATGACTGGGTTCGTGCCGCTCACTGGTACCCGGAGCGTGGCGCCCTCCGGGTAAAAGGCTAGCCGGGGCGAGTAGGTGGGTTGACGGGCGCATAAGCCACGCCGTCCCCGCCGTACAAGGTGCCGGTGGCCTGGCGAACCACCGGCGTAAGGCTAGCCGAGGGCGTACCGCGGGGCAGAGGGCGCATAAGCCACGCTCTCTCTCCATCCCACCAGAACAAGCGAAAAATTTTCAAAGTGTGGGAGAACCGGCGACCCGACCGGTGGCACTCTGCCTCTCGCTGCCGCCCTCCTGGAAGCGTCCTCGGTCACTCGGTGTCCGGCAGATTTCAGAGCTCCGGAATGGTGAAAAAGAACCGGAGAGGGGGCGACTCCGGCTTCTCTCTGCCGGGCGAGGACCACCGCAGGCGGCAAGGGACGTCTGACAGGAGACGGCGCTGCGGGCAGGCTTTAAAAGTGCATGGGGTTTTGGCCTCGGCGAAAGTCGAAAAAATTTTGCGGTCGGAGCCGTCTGCCCCGGCCGGGGAAGGCTCACCGCCGGCGGCTGCCAACCCCTGGCTTGCCCGCTGGATGGCCTTTCGGAGGCTGCTGAAAAAGAACTGTCAGGCGGGCACCTCTCGGAAGAACCGCAGACCAAAACGACCGGTAAAAATTTTGGGCGATCCGACCCTCAGTGCACCTTCGGCGGCAGAGAAAAGCATCAAAAATACCGGTCAAAGAAGCGAGGTTTTGGTCGACTCTGCCAGGTTTTTGCACAAAGTGTTGGCATCGTGCGGCGTCGCGCTTTGCCGTACCGTATCCCCAATGGAGCGGCGCCCGGCGGGGTAGGCTAGCCATGTGAGGTCGAGGGCGGGAGGACGGGACGTAAGCCAGGCCGTTCTCCACAAGAAATTCCGGACGCGGAGACCCCTTCTCCGCCCTACGGTCCCCAATGGGGTGGCGCCCGGCGGGTGAGGCTAGCCATGGGAGGACGGGACGTAAGCCAGGCCGTTCTCCACAAGAAATTCCGTACGCGGAGACCCCTTCTCCGCCCTACGGTCCCCAATGGGGTGGCGCCCGGCGGGTGAGGCTAGCCATGTGAGGTCGAGGGCGGGAGGACGGGACGTAAGCCAGGCCGTTCTCCACAAGTAAATTCCGGACGCGGAGACCCCTTCTCCGCCCTACGGTCCCCAATGGGGTGGCGCCCGGCGGGTGAGGCTAGCCGTGTGAGGTCGAGGGCGGGAGGACGGGACGTAAGCCAGGCCGTTCTCCACAAGTAAATTCCGGACGCGGAGACCCCTTCTCCGCCCTACGGTCCCCAATGGGGTGGCGCCCGGCGGGTGAGGCTAGCCATGTGAGGTCGAGGGCGGGAGGACGGGACGTAAGCCAGGCCGTTCTCCACAAGTAAATTCCGGACGCGGAGACCCCTTCTCCGCCCTACGGTCCCCAATGGGGTGGCGCCCGGCGGGTGAGGCTAGCCATGTGAGGTCGAGGGCGGGAGGACGGGACGTAAGCCAGGCCGTTCTCCACAAGTAAATTCCGGACGCGGAGACCCCTTCTCCGCCCTACGGTCCCCAATGGGGTGGCTCCCGGCGGGTGAGGCTAGCCATGTGAGGTCGAGGGCGGGAGGACGGGACGCAAGCCAGGCCGTTCTCCACAAACTCCCAGCGGTAGAGTCTCGGCTCTCCGCTCTTTTGATCGATCTGACACAGCGCGATCCGGCGGGGCAGGGCACTTTGCTCGGTCAGGGGTATTGGCCCCGGCCGGTTTATGGTAAAGCGTTCCTTAGCCTCAGTCTTGGTCGCGCATCAATCCCCCGCTCCCCGTGAGCGGCTGTCGTCCTCTGCCTAAGGTTGTGTAGCGCGGTGCCAGTGTGGTCCTCGCACGGCCCCGCTCCTGCCACAGCGGTAGGACTCTCTGCTTCGGCTGAGGTTTGCTACGAAGCGTATGGAACGGGCGTACTCCACCGTACCGTGGGTGGGGGGCGGCGGCGGCGGCGGCAGCGTCCAGCGCGGAGCTCCGGCTCCCGCGGCAGCGCCTCGCCTAGTGTCCCTCGGGCAAGTCCAATCGCCCCCCGCCCGGTCGGAGAGCGCAGACACACCTCTGTGTCCACGGTTTATTTCCGCAGCACGAAAAGGGACGGCTCCCGCCTGCTCCTCGCGGCGGCGACGAGGCTTAGACCCACCGTGGCGTATCCGCGGTAGGTATGCTCGTCGGTCGGAGGAGCGGTTGCGGTCGAGTGGTCCCCAGTGTACCCTGTTAGCGCTGCCCGCCTACGCCTGAAGAGCTGCGGACCGAGAAAAAGGTTCGCTCCGCTGCTGACGGCGAAGCGCGCGGCACGCCGCGGAAGAGGAGAGGGAGCGGTCGCCCCCGGGGCGGCTCCCCTCCGAGTCCGGCAGAAGCAGAGATTGTAGCGGAGGGGGGGGTTTCTAAATTCCCCGGGCGTGTTATCCCCAGCGGTAGCCTTTGAACTCTTCAACCGCAAGCACGATCGCACGTTCACAGCACCCGTCACTAGGAGCCGGGCCAGAGGCGGGCGGCAGACGAAACCGACATGAGCGCTTAAGGGTATTGCACCCCCGGCGCCCAGACCCTGGAAATTGAGTCTGCCCCCAAAGCCCACCCGCGTCCTCCTTGGCGCTCCCGGAGTACATGGTCGTAGATGGGCCATCGGTCGCTAATGCCAAACTGCGTCCCAGGGGTGCGTCCCCTCTGACCAACGGCAGACCCATCCCTCTCGCCAATCCGCGGATCCCCGCCAGGTCCCGAACAGGGCTCGTCCTTTAGCGTTTCAAATGCGCCCTCCCCGCCATACGAGGGGTTGAGGACCGTAGCCTTCCCTTACGAGAGGCACCAGGGGTGCGCCTGCTCGAGGGCCCGGCCGTGGGCGTAACGCTTGGGCCGCCCGGGGGAGTCGGTAGACCATGGGAGACCAACACTCGCACACGAACGTTGCCCGTGCTTTTGTGGAAGAGAGCTTCTTGCGAGGTTGTCGCTGCGGTGGCGCCCGGACAAACCCTATCCCTAAAACTTCTGGGGAATTGGCGTCTAAGCCTGCACCCTGCTCGGTATCCCTGCACCCACGAAGGGGGCCGTGGAAGGCTTGGGGTCGCGCCGGCGAAACCGACCGGATGCCCGGGGTACTGAACCCCCGGGGTCCCACCCTGGAAATTGAGCCGTCCGACCCCGCCACGTCTTCCTAGTGCTCTCCTTGGCTCCCCCGCCTGTGGGCATCGTTAGGGGCTGCGGTCATCAGCGCCGGCTAAGCTTCGGCAACACGGCCGACCCACCCCTTCGGCGCCTGGGGGTGCCTGGTCCCAGTCCGGGCCGTTCCGTAGGGGCGGCTATCCCTTACATGAGGGACTCGGTGCGTCCGCTCGGGCTGCGGGGCTCCGGCTCCGACAGCCGGGGAGCTGGTTTTGACCGCGGGCCTCCACGGGAACCGGCAGGGACCGGACTAGGCGTCAAGCCGAAAATAACCCCGGCACCCTCTGCTTCCAAAGCGAGGGGACCTTTGGCCGAGCGGGGGCACCGGAAGCCGAACCGACCCCAACCCCTCTTCCTACCCCAGGGCTGGGCTGACCAATCCCCTGATCGGGTCTAAAATGGAAGAAGGGGATTCGAGGGAAGGGGCTGGCGGAAGGCAGTTGCCCGACGGAGTAGGCGAAGGCCAGGCCGTTTCCGAGTCCCGAGCAGAGGAGGGCGAACTCGGCTCTTCATCGACCGACGGCGAGGCGAGGGCGGTGGCTGCCGCGGGGAAGACTCCATTGCTCGTCAGCGCGCTAGGAGCGGGGCCGACTGGCTGCTCGGGGTATGGCATCCCCGGGGGCCCACCCTGGAAATCTTCGCTCCTCAGCCGCTGCAGGTTATAAGGTCCCGCCGCGCGTAAGCGCTCAACTCTCCGACCCACGGATGTCGAGCCCATGGTGAGCCGGCCGTTTCGTACGGGGAAAAGGGGTCCTCTGGCCCCACATCGATCGAGGGGGTTTAGATCCGCGGAGGCACGCACCGCGAGGCGAATCGCTGCTTTTCCCCAAGAGGTTAACCTTCAAACCACCGAGTAGGTTCGGGGCAGGGCCGACAGTCTGCACTGGGGTATTGCATCCCTGGTGGGGCGACCCTGGAAATCTCTGCCCCTTTCCACTCTTTCGGTTGGGCCTCTCGTCGGGGCGAGCGTAAGTCGGCAAGCAGACGTGGGAAGAGGCTTCTTACCGGTGACACTCCCTTCGTGAGAGAGGCAGGTACTCGCCCCGGACCCCGGTCCAAATCTGCGCGGGCCGGACGGCCTCGGCCCTAGCCGAAGGCCGCTCCCGCGAAGCCAGGGAGCCGAAAAAAAAACCCCGACACCCTCCGCGACCTCGCGTGCTTCCAAAGCGAGGGGAAACTTTGGCCGAGCGGGGCACCCGAAGCCGAACCGACCCCAACCCCTCTTCTTACCCCAGGGCTGGGCTGACCAATCCCCTGATCGGGTCTAAAATGGAAGAAGGGGATTCGAGGGAAGGGGCTGGCGGAAGGCAGTTGCCCGACGGAGTAGGCGAAGGCCAGGCCGTTTCCAAATCCCGAGCCAGAGGAGGGCGAACGACGTTCTTCATCGACCGACGGCGAGGCTAGGGCGAGGGCGGTGGCTGCCGCGGGGAAGACTCCATTGCTTGCCAGCGTGCTAGGAGCGGGGCCGACAGGCTGCTCGGGGTATGGCATCCCCGGGGGCCCACCCTGGAAATCTTCGCTCCTCAGCCGCTGCAGGTTATAAGGTCCCGCCGCGCGTAAGCGCTCAACTCCCCGACCCACGGACGTCGAGCCCATGGTGAGCTGACAGTTTCGTACGGGGAAAAGGGGTCCTCTGGCCCCACATCGATCGAGGGGGTTTAGATCCGCGGAGGCACGCACCGCGAGGCGAATCGCTGCTTTTCCCCAAGAGGTTAACCTTCAAACCACCGAGTAGGTTCGGGGCAGGGCCGACTGTCTGCACTGGGGTATTGCATCCCTGGTGGGGCGACCCTGGAAATCTCTGCCCCTTTCCACTCTTTCGGTTGGGCCTCTCGTCGGGGCGAGCGTAAGTCGGCAAGCAGACGTGGGAAGAGGCTTCTTACCGGTGACACTCCCTTCGTGAGAGAGGCAGGTACTCGCCCCGCACCCCGGTCCAAATCTGCTCGGTCCGGCCGTCGTCGGCCCTAGCCGAAGGCCGCTCCCGCGAAGCCAGGCGATCCGAACCGAGGATCCGCGCGAGCCTTCTCCAAGCCCTCTGCCGGGCGCTGGTGTTGAAAGCGTAGCGGACCCTGTTCGCCGGAGCGATAGGAGCGGAGCACCGGTCCCGCAGGGTTGAAAGCTGGGTAGCAGCGCCGTAGCTTCCCTCCCAGCCTTCCCCCGGACCTGGCGCCCGATCCCCTCCGCTCCTCTGTGCGTTGGCGGGCGGCGCTGCATGGGTACGTCGCGACGGCTCCTATCGTCTCTCTCGCTTAACAGTGTGGAGAGGTGGTGGTGGAGCCGTCCGACACTCGAGGTGCTGAAGTTGAGCGTCCAATGCTTTCCTTCTATGCGCAGCCTACAGGAGCTGTCCGAGCTTCGGAGGTGCTGATGGAGGTGAGAGTCGAGCGCCACTTCTTGGCTGAACTGAGTGGGGAAAGCCAGCGGCTGCGAGAGGGAGGGGAAGGGAAGGCTTTTTCGGGTCCTTGGAAGGGACCGAGAGCATCTTTCTTGCCCCCCTGCCCTAAGCTCCATCCAATGTTGTCTGCGAGGTCTTCTCCGGCGGCGGAGAAGCGCTGCGGTAGCAGCAGCAGCAACGAGCGTTCCCATTAGCTCACGGAGCCTGACTCCAAGAGTCTACCCCTCAGAGCTCGGCTACCTGGTTGATCCTGCCAGTAGTATATGCTTGTTTTAAAGATTAAGCCATGCATGTCTAAGTACTGACTATTCTTTACGGTGAAACTGCGAATGGCTCATTAAATCAGTTATGGTTCCTTTGATCGTTCCGCATTGATGATGTGCTACTCGGATAACTGTGGCAATTCTAGAGCTAATACGTGCCCAAGAGCGCTGCCCTCCAGAAAGGCGTGCATTTATCAGACTTAAAACCAATCCGGGGAGCCCTGGTCCGCGGCGGGTCTCCGGGCCCGCTGCGGCGCCAGCCCCGTCCTAGACTTGGCGACTCTAGGT